>NW_026116479.1:0-28647 GCF_001640805.2 Lates calcarifer
GTAGATCATGGGCAGATAGCAGTTGTATAAAGCAAATAGGACAAGATTTTATGTGAAAAAAAAGCCTAAGGAACTGTGGGGTGTAGAAGTCAGAGTTGAACTAGTTCAACAGTACAATACTGATGCAGTCAATGGAGACCTGCAGGAGGAAGCTTTGACATTTAGCTGAATTCATTTAGAAAATTAATCTGTGGAAACCTACAACTGTGTTTACAGTAACTGTTATCTGTTGTATGTCACAGCAGCATCCTTGGTCAACAAATTAGGGCTCAGCTGGTGAGTAACAGGATGCCATCTTAATGGTTTTAATGATGCGGCTGGTCATTGTATACCAGAAGCACCAAGGTTTAAGCCATGTCAGAAACACATTCATGTGTTAATGTGAGATGAGATTTTATCCTTCAGGACAGATAGGAATTCAGATTCAAGCCTTCAGTAACACACACAAATACCTTTGTAGAAGCCTAAATACATTTTTGGATAATTTATATGTGGATGGCAACTTAAGTTCATGTTCATGTTTATAGCAGTAAATTTGCATATTTAATTGTTAATGTTTACATATCGGTGGGTGTGGTTCCCGCATCAGACTTTGAGTCAGGCAACATGGAGTGGAGCCACACAGTTTTTTTGACCTCTCTCTCTCTCTCTCTCTCTCTCTCTCACACACACACACACACACATTCTCGTATTCACATTAATTTTTTTTTAATATTATTATTATTTTCTTGTGGATAACATTTGTACTGTGGTTTTTCATTTTTGAAGTAAAGAGCTGAGCTGAATCAAGAGAATCCTGTGGAGTTTTTCCCTTCGATGATGTGCATCACAAGAGAAAATTAGTAGAGCGTCAAGCTAAGGCTTCATTAATTAGGAACCAACAACCTTGCCTTCACTCTTTTAACAAGAGGTTAAAGTAAGATCTATCAACATATTCTTGAACTATTGATAGCATTTTATATACAGAGTGAACTCAGTTTCAACTTCATGTCTTAAATTTGAAACAATAAACAGAAAAGAATATAACGCAGCTTCAAAAAAATGTCATTCAAAAATAAGCCCAGAAGAATCTGAAACACCATTAGTCCTTTAAGAGCAGCCATAGTGGAGGTTGAATGGCCTCACATAACCCATGTTCAAATGACTGTTTCAGATGGTACGAGGACTAAACAGCACAAACAAATCTATTCTGGTCCTCTGGCTGGTAAAGGGAAAATAATTTTTCCATGGATCACATCTTACTTCTTGTAAAATAGTTCCTTCTCTACAAGTTTGACATTTTGCAGGAGGATGAGAAGAGAGAGATGTATTTTCACAAAATAATACATTTGTGGGAGGATTTTCCAGCTACCATCACTGAAGCATTATTTAAAGCTTAACATTAACATTTTCTTGAGGGAGAGTTGTGTGGTTTAAATAACCCTGATAATGTCATTGGGGTGATGGTGGCATGGGCTTGGAGACAAAAACATAAAAATACAGTTTTATAAACTGAGGTTTGAGTTTGACAGACATGGGTGTTACATGATCTAACAAAAAGAGCTATTGGCTGCATTATGGGAAATGTAGGACCCAACATTTTTTGAAGCTTAATAAGACTAAAAGTTGGGATATTTTGGCTGCTGATTTTGGTGATTCTTTTTAAAAAATCTGTCTCTCAGAGGTCCTACAAAATTATGGAAGTGCAACAAAAATTATGTATGTAAAGGCTTTAATTCTAACTTACTAATCACCCGAATGTCATCTGTTTCATTTTATTAGATTTGACAGTTTTAGTTTTTTCTTTTCTTTCTTTTTCTTTTTTTCTTTTTCCATGCATCTGCACTGGCGACAGCTGTGGCTGGATGTATTATGTTGCCAGGTTGTCTGGTCACTGTGACCTCACAAAACATATTAATTATGATATTTCACACAATTATCTAATAGGATAAAAACATTTTATATCCTAAAGGTCAAGATGATTGTGCGTGATGAAGCTGGTGATGCTTATATCTAATTATTTGTCGTCTGTTAAGTCTTTTCTGTGGAGCTGAGGAGAAGTACGTACTGAGGAAAAGAAATAAATATGTTTCCAGTTTTTTAAACTGGTCAGAAACTTTTAAGTTTAAGTTCTTTTGCTATGTTTTAGAATAGAAATGTAAAATATACTCAGTTTCCACTTAACTGGATACATTTGTACAATCTAATGCAATTCAGTGTTCTGCATAAAGTCTACTTATATGATACCTATATTGTTCAGTTTTTGTTGACACAGTCATGCTGTCATAGTAAGAGGTGTGTTGTGCTGGCCTGTGTAATAGTCAGTAGTGTTTCTAGCATTGTGCAGCCTTGTGCATCAGAAGAACAAAAAAATAGAAATGCTGAACTGAACATGATAAACTTCATTAATGTAGTTTAATTTATAGCTGTAGCAATGAATTGCAATAGATTGCAAGTGTACCTAGTAAAGTGGCCACTGATTGTGTGTTACATGTTTTTAAACTATTTGTAATCTCAGTTTGTGTAATTTACTTTCTCATTAGATAAAATAAGATTTTTTTAGTCCCACAACAGGGAAATTTACATTGTTACAGCAGCAACAGGGATAGCAGAAATAGAAAGAGGCATAAATAATGGTAGAGTACAAAACAAGATATAGACAATATGTACAAATATAGACAATATGTATAAAATAAAATAGCCTATACTGAATCAAACATGCAGAAGTCAAACACAGCATTAAATAAGACAAACTGACTGCAGCATTATCTGTTCTAGACATTGTCAGTCAGTCTGCCTTAATGGAGCTGTGGGCCTCCTCAGTTCTTAAACAGCCAAGAGCTCTACTGCAGGCCTAAAACAGTGTAGTCTCAGTGGACATCAGCAGTAAAAGACTATTTAAGCTGAAAGCAGCCACACCTCTGACATTCAAACACCTACATGTTCATATTGCTAAGGAAGATATACTTACATTACTCACATTTTTGGTATTGATGGTCGATGCTTTGTCCTTTTCATTATACACTGATATCTGCACATCCTCATGGCTTTTTATACGTGCAAGGCTCTATGTAGACAACATAACATTTTACAGATTCAATAATACTAATTACTACTAATCAGCTGATATATGTCGATTATGCTGATATTTTCTGTTATTTCTCACAGTCTTTGTCCCTCTAACTGGGAGATCTGCAGCCAATGGTGTGATTCTATCGACCTCTAATACTATAATCCAGACTTATGTCATAGATTCAGCCATACATTTCCACTCTGTGTTCTTGTGCAGAAACTGTTTATGTAAGTCAGTGAATCATGTTAGTTCTTTAAAAAAAAAAAAAAAGATCTCCTCACATTTTGCTACTGCACAGTCTAACTTCTCTCCAGAAATAAGTCAAGTTTTTATCATATTATCTTATGAATGCCAGGTATGCACTTACACACACAAACATGTACACACTCTAACAGATTGCCTGTACTTTCCCTGTCAGCTCTTGACCCTCAAACCCAGAATAAATAGTTTAAAAACATAAAGGTCTGCTCCTCCTGTGTACCTTATAATGCGTCACACCGACAGGCACTCTTATTTGATGTACAATTAGAGAAAGCATTTGTTTGATTGGATTGTAATCCCCTATTGTGAAAGTAAAGGAGTCACAGGCTATTTTTAGGCGTATTTGAGAATATGACAGAGCTTTAGTCAGAGGGGTGATGGGAAAGAAAAGACTGCATTTTATTTATGGGGCCCCTGCATAAAGCTGCTTGGTGGATGAATTTGAAGCTTGGATTTGTGCATTGATGTTTTCCATAGAAGTGATAATAAATAGAAAGCATCACCTGGAACTATACGCATAGCACACCTCCCCATGACACAACAATCAAAGCCAATTTCAGCTTATGTATTCCTATTTCATTGAAAGGTCAGAGGATGTGTCAAAATTGTGACACTGCTCATTAAATACTACAGGTTTAAAAGTTTTGCTCATCTGTCAGAACTGAACCTTCTGCATGTAGCAGATATTTGGACTTTTTTTATTTGAATCTGATTAACCTCATAAAAATGTAATAATTGGAATAATTTTTCTAAAAGCAACACTCATCTACTTGTTATCCTTTGAAACTTTGAGGTCGTCACTAGAAATGAAAGAGTAAAGAGGTATGCACTGTATTACAGAACAATGACAGTATGAAACATACTGTACTGGTATCTTTTGAAAATAAAAGCCTTGAACAGTTATTTAATAGTGATAATAATAATGATGATGATAATAATAATAATAACAAGAAAACCACATGAAAAGTCCTGAGGGGAAATGTCTCTATGTTTGAACTGCTTGTAAGTCACTGACATCTGAAATGGGACAAGGGCCCGAAGCAAAACACAAGTGGTTCCCAAAAAGGTTGTGAAAAATCTTCCAATGTACAGATGGGTGACAAATAAAAGGAAGAAACAATGTTAAGTGTCTTGGTGAGGTGTTGGGACACAGCGAGACACCAGAACAGCTTCATTATGCCTTGGCATCTCTGGAAATGGTAAATGGTAAATGGACTGTACTTACATAGCACTTTTCTAGTCATATTGACCACTCAAAGCGCTTCACACTACATGTCACATTCACCCATTCACACACACACACACACATTCACACACCAATGCACACATGCATCAGGGGCAATTTAGGGTTCAGTATGTACTGAACTCTACTGTAGGAATGGAACTCCATTCTTTCAAAAGATATTCCCCCACTTGGTGTTTTGATGATGGTGGTGGAGAGCACTGTCCCACACATTGGTCCAAAATCTCCCATAGGTGTTCAACTGACTTGATATTGGGTGGCTGTGAAGGTCATAGTATACGATTTGTATTATTTTCATACTCATCAAACCATTCAGTGAGCCCTTATGCCCTATGGATGGGGACGCTGTCATTGTGTTTCTCTACTCAGTTTTCAGGTTTCCTTAAATGTGTGTAACATCTTCATCTGAAAAGTAGTGGCTATATCTGTCAAATAAATGCACAATAAAAAGTACAATATTTCAATCTGAACTGTAGTGAAGTACATGAAGTTTTGAGCAGGATAAAAAGGCAAAAACTTAAGAACAGTACCAATTACATCAAAGTTTTACAGTACTCATTTAGTCACCGCCACTGAAAAGTTAAAATACATAATGATACATTTTGAAAAATGAACAGTACGCATGCTGAAACATGCAAATAAAGACCAAAAAGCACTGATATGAGGTCTGTTATCAGTGTGAAACTGTGGGAAAAGTGCAGCGAAGCATGGTGCAGGATGAGAAAAACCTGGCCTTTAACATCTATGGAGCTTTACAGTGAGGGACAAGGCTTTGTCCCAAACCCCATCTTCTGCCTGCATGACGTCACATTGATTCAATGGGAACAGACAGACTGACCTGCTCTGATTTAAAACAAAAACAAAACACAACAAAGCATAAAAAACTGACCTGCTCTGTGAGGCGCCGTGTCCTCAGGAAGAATCCCAAAAGACATCCAATGACCACAGCCAGCACAGACATGATGAGGAGTCCATTCTGTTTGCAGACATTCTTCACTCTCACCCACACTGCGTCCAAAGCCACAGCCATTGTGAGTCACCCGTCCCGTTTCCTCTCAGCAACCCATAAATGTAACCAACCCAAAGCCTCAAAATCCAGGTGAGAGGATGCAAACAGACAAAAAAAGAGTGAAGAAAAGAAGAAAAACTCCAGGGACAGGATGGGATGCTGTGTGAAATATCCAGTCCTCTGCAATGTTTTATAGCACCTTCAGTCTCAGCATCTTTCTCGTCCTCTCGCTGCAGCAATCTGCACTAAGCTAAGAACATCCTCTCACTTTCCAGGCATCCCCTCCCACCCTGCTCCACCCATCAGCTGCCCTGTGAGTGCTGACCCACCGCCAGGGGGATGGAACAGCTGCCATGTCCATGGGGGTTAACATCACAAATCCTGTTAGAGCACTACTGTTTTAAACAGGTCAGAAGCTGGATTAAAGCTCCATGAAAAATTTGACAAAGGTTAGTGGAGTGGCCTCTTGAACCAGGGCACTGAAAAGAGGGATGCTTGAGGTTTTTTTAAAAAATGTATAATTCAGTACAGTATGGTGGTTTTTGAACAACCTACAACAGCTATGTAACAATGATGATACAACATGTGCATGCGCCAAAGTCAGATCAAGATCAAGCAACAAGTAAAAGCAATTAAAGTATAGCCAGATAACTCAAGTAAGACAAGTTCAGCTGCAAGTGAAATGAAATTAAAAAATAAAATTGCCTTAAGAATAAAATTTGGTAAGCTTTAGACTGTTCTGCACATTATTCCAGGTTGCAAGTGCACAGTGAGAAAAACTGGATTTTCCAAGCTCAGTAAAAACAGCTGGCACCTGCAACTTAACCTAATTGAGTGTGTGTGATAAGGGCGTACATTAAAAGACAACAATAAAGTAAGAGGGTAAGAAACCAGTAAGGGTCTTATAAATAAATAAAAGCCTGTGTTTATGTCACCTTAGAGAGAAAGAGGGCCATCAAACCCCAGGGTACAGCTCACAATGATGAGTATTATAATCATCATCTTAGTGCAGAGTGGCAGCTGAGGCAGGCATGTATAAAATGTTACCAAGCCAAGACTGATTGAGAGTTGCCTCAATTAGTGTCCCTCTACAATGCAGAGGATATAATGTTTTATTCCTATAGAAGAAAGAAAGTTTTCCATAGTTTTCTCTTTCTTACATTTAAAACCCTCTCGTCGATCCAGATTCCAAGGTACTTGTATTCCCATTCAATATAAGATACGGTATACATCATAGGTGTGGACAGTACTTGATGTTTAATTTGTTTATCTGTGTGTGTATCTATTCCAGCAACACATTCTAAATAGTTTTATAAGAAAGAGAAAATTAATGCATTCATTAATTTAAAAATAAATCCTAGAGATTTCCTCTAGAAATTTCTGTCTGTCCTTTGATTTTCTCAACAATCACTCATCCAAACTTGGCCTTGCTGAGGATATGACTAAGTGCAGTATCGACTGTTTTTTGGATGAAGTATACTCTGGAAAATCAGAAATACAGATCCTGACCCAGCTGACAGAGAGTTCTATGACTGTGGCATATAAACCTCATCAACAACTGAACCTATGGTAGAATTAGTCAATTACCAGATTAACTCACACAGTGAACACGTGAGAACACAAATCTTCTCAGAACAGAAATACAACAAAGAATGGAAACAAAGCAACAAATCCTTCTACTTCTTCTCTCTAAAATCATTCTACTTTCGTGGAGCAGTGAAGTCCTCAGCATGGAGGGCAACTCTCTTAATCGTGAAAGGAACAGAACTTTTGGAAAACAGCCATCTATAGAACCAGCATAGAGGGAAAAACCACAACCTTCTGAGGAAACAGCTTGTGAGCCAGGCCAAAGGCCAGTCAGCCCCTGGGTGGTTGACCTGAAGTCCTGCCAGCAGCTCAATGAAGCAGATTTTCCTCCACTCCAGAAAGAACCATTAAAACAGCTCACAAAGGGAGAACAGGAAAAGAGAGGGTCCTCGACTCACTTCATTCAACCTTGTCTTCGGATTGACTGCAATAACTCAATAAACAAAGCACATAGTCTGGCCTTGAGATCGAAACCAAAAGAGCTGTGTCAACTGAAACACAGTCTGCACAGACAGTTTCTCTGCTCCCATCTGAGGTTAACCTCATACCTCAGACTGGAAATGGATATGATCAAACAGACCCTTCTTCAGATACTTGAGTGGGACCTAAATTGACTCATAGGTGAGAAGGAGGTAATGATACACTGTCTGGAACAAGAAAACTGTGCCTTGGTCTATGAGACAGAGCAGTTGACCTGTCCACGTCAACAAGGGTGGGATGGGAGAGGATGTCTAAAAATATGAAAACTAGAGGAGGCTCTCAAAGTTGAAACAGATAGGGAGAAGGAGGCTGGGGCTGACACACACCTAACCAGACACAACAAGGAAACCCCAGAAATCAGAATTGCACTGGCCCAGGACGAAAACAACTTCGAAAAAAGGCACAACGTAAGTGGGAGGTGAACATGTCCCTTTGCCTGGTTCAACAAACGCAGCCAACATCCAGCCCAACAAGGAAGAAGACATAGTTAATGTCCTTGTACACCAATTCAACACATGATTAACATACCAAATTATCATTATTATCCCAATTATGATTAGAATTAGGAATATCATCAATGTGATTATTATTATAATCATGCCATTATCATATTAGATCACTGAAGTGGATTTGTAATGCATAAAGATATATCTGTACTGTTTTTATTCTAGTCATTTAATGAGAGGCTGTTAGACTTGAGATGGCAAATTAATGTCACTGATTATGTGAAGGGATAGAGAAGTAGCACTGATTGGTCCTCTGGGCTATTATTGGAGGCCAAAGACAGACAGTTTGCTCCAGTTCATTAACTCTAATCCTGAGGATGACAGCTGTGATTTGGCTCCTTAAACTCTCCTTAATGAAAGGTGATTAGGGACAAAGAAAAAACGTTTTCATTTAAATGAACCCCATAAGATTCCAAACTCATTCATTCAGTGCTTGAAATAACCCTAACCCTAACTTCTTAAAAACTCTGGTAAGCAACCTCTGGCCCAACACAAAGATAAATTAAATCAGGCACTGATAAATTAAATCAGGCACTCGATTCAGTTTCATGCAGAGGTAATATTCAACTAAATATGCTGATCCTCTCTTATTTTCTGCCACTATCTGCTAAACTGCCAAATGTTTAAACTTTTGGTGAACAGTATGTCTGTGGCAGCATGGTGAAGTTTAATGGTTTGCCATTAAACAGGAAGACAGCCATATGCAAAAATAAAAATATTTTTTCACTCATCAGTCTACACTCAATTCTCACAATGACAATGCAAAAATAACATTTAAAAATTTTTGCAAACTTATCACAACAATGCATCAGAACAAAAACCAAGCCATGAGGTTGAGGGAACTACCTGCAGAGGCTTGCTGCTGCATTGTAAGTTCCCAAGAGCACAGTGGCCTCCATAATTCTTACATGGAACAACTTTGGAACAACCAGGAGTCATCCTAGAGCTGTCCACACAACCAAACTGAGAAACTGGGGGAGACAGCCTTGGTAAAAGAGGTGACCAAGAACCCAATGTTCACTCTGACTGAACTCCAGAGATCCTTTGTGGAGATGGGATTGATTTATTTAGCTTAAGGCTGCAACATAACAAATGCAAAAAAAGTGTGTGTGTATGGGGGGTGGGGTCAGAATACAAATGCACTACATGCTATTATTTACTTATAGCCATGGCATCACCCACTAGCGACATGAAATGACATGTTTTACTCTGATATATTCCTCCTAGTGGGTTGACCACATCCACCACAAAGATGGTCAGAAAAACCTTAAAACCTTATTGATACTTTATTGCAACAATAGGAGTACTTGAAATCTCATGAATCCTAGCACACATCTCATAAGTGGTGAAAATTGATATTGAATATGGGCCTAAGGACTGGGTGTGGCAAAATGTCTCCATTGCACCCCCACCCTGCTGTAAAATTTAAATGAAGTAGCCCTCGCAGCATGTTTCACTTACATGTATGAAATTTGGTAGCCAAACATCACAAGCCAGCACCCATAACGTGCACAATGGCATAAGGACCTGTTGCTGCTTCCAGCTTTAATAATTCTTTTTTTCTCAATATTCAAATTCCAAACACAACGTCAAACTCGACCATGATTAATACGACATTTATGAAGATGTCTGCCAGGGAGGGGAACTAAGGACAAAACACGCCTTTACATCTCTTTCTGTCTCGCTTATAGATGAAGTTGCTCTGGTATGTGCAGATTTGTTGTTAAATGTCCTGTCTGGAAACGTCTATGAATATATAAACTGTAGTTGTGGCACAGTCAGCCATCAGTGGGCACCCCAAAACACTAATGTTTTGTTTGCAAGAAAAACAGACACATCATTTTGTTTGGCATATGAACATCTGGACTTCAGAGACTGAAGAATACAATCTTATTCAGCTGTATATTTTTGGACCCCTAACCACCACCAGACATTAAATCAATACTCATAAAATGAAGCTGATGATAAAGCACTACCAAAACATTTGGTATTTCTACATATTACTCATTCATACCATATGTGTGTGTGTATGTGTATAATTAATGTGTTCTGCTTGACATTATAGTGACGTGTACTAAAAGCTGTGCATGCAGAACTTGCAAAAATGTCCTAAACATGTAAAGGATCACTGCCACTAATGCATGTTGGACAGAACAGATAAAAGGGCAGTTATCACGCCACACACATCAGATTTAACAAACTTTCAAATCCATTTACTCATCTCTGCACAGCTGGTACTGAAGGGCACCTTCTGGTCCCTACCAAATTATCTCATGAGATATCACCCAAAAAAATCATTTTAAAGATAAGATCTAAAAGAAAGACTAGACCTGCATTAAACATATAATCAAACAATATTGTGGTCACTGGGAACAGACACAAGAAACAAGCAACTTCTACAAAAGCAAAACACAAAATCTCTGCTGTCCTCACTAAGGCCGTTTACCGCATGTGATGAGATCATGTGACTAATTTTAGCTATAGATTTGTTAATTATTGTCCTGAAGAAGGGGCAGTAGCAACAGCTAATCTGTGCTGTCTTGTGTTGTATACTTGGATTACATGACAGCAGTTCATTTAGCCAATTTTGTGCCCTGTACTTTCAGCAAAGCACTCATTCAGAAAAACTGATTCAGTGAGGGGACAATGTAGAAGTTGGGAAGCTATTGTGATGGCCAACATTAAGCACTTGTAAAACCGTGCAGCTGAGTCCAGTGACAATCTGTATTTAAAGGATCACCTCCCTCTGCTGTGTGGTAGGGAAGTGGCGTGCAGGAGGGCTTTACCAATTCAGATGGATTTCATTCAGTAATGTATATATAAATGCCTTGTGAGAATAGCGAGGGGATTAGCAGAAATGCATTTGACTGGATTTTAATATATATGTACAATAGTTGCCAGTGTACTGGAATCCTAGCATGTCACATGCGATACATTATAGTTCTGCTCATTTGCTGACATAGCTGTCATTCACTTTTGGCTGTGGCAGAATATACTGTTGTTGGTTTTAGATTAAATGTAAAGAGGAGTTTTCCAAACCTTACTCTAAAAAGCACAGACCAGTCATTGTAGTGAATTTAAAGAACTTTTTTGCAACTCCAAACAATTCATTTAGTCCTTGACAAGTTAAAGGAATCAGAGGAGGCACAGGACCAGCTCCCAGGATCCTTTGACCCAGATCAGCCTCTGGTAGTCCCATGACAAAAACACCAGTATTTTGTAAAATGTATTGACATGTGAATTAATTGAAAATGCCCCCAATATGTTAAAACAGTAAGATGAGGATACTATTACCTATATGAAATATTTAATGCTTCAGTTCCACAGTTCACACAACAGACTTCATAGAAAGCTTTTGAAATTAAAGGTAGCATGTGTTAACAGTAGTGTGAAAAATAACTGCTGATGATAAAACAAGTGAGAGTCAGTTAAGTTTAGTTTGAATTTTTTGACTTGAATATACAGTGTTTCCATTCTAACATCATAACATTGTGGATATGTAAATTGATGTGTGATGTGCTCTAGCAACATTTAGCGACTGTATGAGCCTGAGCTGGGCCTGTTTCTTACTGTAAAAAGGCTGCACTCACCAGCACTGCATCAGCACACTCCATTTCATCAATGGCCATTTCCTCCATATCATAACCACTCCCTCTTGCTGTTTGACCTCATGTCTTTTCACATTTTCCTCTGTTGGATAGCAATGAAACAACAAATGCGGCTGTTATTTGTTTTTCTTTTAGAGCAAAAAGGAACACTACAAACCTGGCTGCTTTTAGAGTCTGCCATTGTTTTCAAACGTAAGTTAAGCTGGTGTTGAAACAGGAAGAAGGTTTTCTTGACATCCAATTTGCTCTTGCGGTAATGAGAAATAGGCCTACACCGAGTAGTTCCCTGGACTGAATGCTTTTCTGTACTGTGCTATTTACATATGGTGGAATTTTGTTGCCAAGATGCACATTATTTCTCTCTAGAAAGAATTATATAAGAGTGAAAACAAAAGCTGCTCTAGCTAACTAACAGAAAAAGCAGATCTACTGTTTATTTGATTTATTTATTTGATATTTTTGTTAGCCTACTTTAGCATAAATCAAGCTGGGTGAAGCTTGCCTGCTCTGGCCACAGTTCAAAAATACACCTACCAACACCTCTAAAGCTCATTGTTTAACATGTTACGTCTTCTTTGTTTAATCTGTACAAATACTAAAATTTAGTTTTGGTTTTATTGGGAGTTATGCACTGTAACTAGTTTGTAATCTGTGGATTTCCTTCCATCCTGGGGTCTCTATGTTGGCTAACAGCTAGCCAGCAGGGCTGTAACTATTTCATGAAATTGTTGTAAAACCCTGTAAAAACAAGTGTTTTTATATTTCTCTGTGCGTAAACAAAACAAGACAACATGTAACATGTTAATTACTTAGCTTCAGAGGTGTTGCTAAGTGTATTTTTAAAATTGGGATAGAGCCAAAATAGTGGATTCTTCCTGTTTCTAGTTTTTATGCTAGTTTTTATGTTAAGCTAATCAAGTCGCAGCTCTGTACAATGTGCAGACATAAGAGTTGCATTTATTTTCTTATGTAATTCTTTGCAAGAAACAAGTAAGCAAGTATATTCTGAAATATCTACGCCTTAATCATCATCTGCCAAATCATACCTCAGGCTGACCCCAGCACAGCCTACAGTAGTATGGGTGGTCTGTCAGGTCTGAGAGCCATAATTCTTGTTTTTAAGATACATTCTTGTTGTGTGTTTGTACAGGTCCAGCCCTGCACTGTTCTGTCTGCTGCACAGATTTTATTTTATTTATTTATTTCACCCAGAGAGGAGTTTTAATCTTCCGTTTGCCCAAAGCTCGAGTGATTCAGGTCGCTTTGTCCTTCACAGTCTGTCCTCAGGATGAGACCATGTGCACAGCAGTCAGGTCACAATTTTGTCAATTTAATTCCCCCCTTTTTAACAATGC
Organism: Lates calcarifer; assembly: GCF_001640805.2. NCBI lineage: Eukaryota > Metazoa > Chordata > Actinopteri > Centropomidae > Lates > Lates calcarifer. The sequence continues at coordinate 13,102 of NW_026116479.1, forward strand.
ACTGTTCCCATTCAGCCTGATGTTTACTTGGATTGAGGGACTTATATGGAAAAAACACACTGCTTTAATTGAATTATTGATTACACAAACATAATGAATAGAAAAATCAAAAGCAACATGACAGAATCAGTTTTGATTTACTGCAGCATATCCTGTAGTAAATCTTATTTACTGATAAAAGGTGCAGTATTGTTATGGCTATGAGCCATGTGCTAAGCTAACATGTACCTGAAATGCAAAAATTCACACCGCCTTAATAGCACACATATACCAACCCCCCATATTTGTTTTCATTATATATATAACAGAATCATGAATGAATGTGAGTGCTGTGGCATGTTGTCAGTGTGTGCCAGGGAAGAGCTGCATATGTGTGAGTAAAGTGTGTGCTCGTGCTCTGATCACATGTTTTGCCAGACTCCATAGTCACTAATCCCTCTCTTTTGCCAATATTTCCACTCTATCTGGTTTCATCAGGCAGGGATTACACAGTATTAGACAATCTCCCAGAAGCTGACATGCATTCATTCATTAAAAACCCAAATGCAGTTGCTCACATGCCTCCAATTCAGCCGAGACGCACCAATTATGCTCAAGCCAACAGAATTTATAATACACATGCTAGAATGTCTGTAAAATGTTTATTTTAATCTATATTTGTGAAATATTGCTGTTAAAATAGACTTGTGTGGTCTGTGATTATATAATACAGTGGCGATAACAGCATGTGGCCCTGATGTCATCAGAGTGGGAGTAGTATTGAGGTTGTAGTATGGCAACCTTAGCCTGCCCTTTACCTCAGAGCAGCAGGCAATCAGTCTGCAGAGTGTGATCCTCCAGCTGATGCAGGGAGCTGAGGCTAGAAAGCAAGCCTTTTCAGAGGGTTTAGCACAGAGTTTACACTTCTGTACTGTATGTTCTGAATGAACAAACAAGGACTGTAAGGAGATTTCAAAATAATACACAGGAAATTAGAACCCATTACGAAAAATAAATATCATAGTTTATATATATATATATATATATATATATATATATATATATATATATATATATATATATATATATATATATATATACAGTGAAGAATGCAAACTGGACTCAACCAGGTTGCTTTCTTTTTTCTCGCAAAGCCACATCCCTATTGTGCCCTGCTACAACTCATTAAACATCTGCTTGGGACAGATGTCATTTCAAGTAAGCTGCACACCAGATGACAGACAGGTCTCTCCATAAATCAGACATCAACATAAAACCCCCTGACAGCTAGTTGTATGAATGCACCACTCACTGGGCTGACAATGGTCTTTTTCATATTAAAACTGGAAAAATCATCAAGGTTGTTTGGAAAATTTGTCACATTTCTCCTAAAGCATAAACCAAAATCAGATTTTCTGAACAAATCATACTCTGTCAGTTTATATGAGCTGTGTTTGGAGAAACAAGATTAAGTGCTTTATTTTAAAAGCTCAACACACTGCGGAGGCTGATGACAATGTCATTAGTTTCGCAGGTATTTGTCCACAAAGCAAAAAAATGACAATGGCATCATGTGGAAATGTCTGGCCACTCTAATGTTCCACACCCAACAATCTGACATTTACTGCTAATGTCTTACCTACTACTTAGTGCCAGCTGTGAGAAGGTGAGAAATTAACTGGGGTTTGATTCTCTCTCACTTGCTCTCCTCGTGTCACACAACTATTCATGTCATTTTTCATTATGACCGAGTAATACTATGAATGACTGGACTAAAAATGCATGTTGTCATTCCCATTTGATACCAGGTCTCCCCATTCACTGTGACAGCCAGTTTTTCAGTTTGAGTGCAGCCATTAGGAATATCTACAAACATTTTATTTTGGTCGGACAACGTGTCGAACAAGTTCTGATCGAGCTTAACCTAGATCTAAAATTCATTCAGGATCACAAATGTCTGAACCGAATTTCAAAACAATTCAAGTCTACTTATCAAGTAGTTGTTAAGATTTCAAATCTCTCAAATCTGAAGTAGAGTTCTTTGCAGCTGATAGACACTTAACACCCAAGCATAATTAGCATTTTACTGTGATGCTTTCTTTTTTCACCCACAAATTCAAAATAATGTGAATATTTCCATGACGTAAAGGTCATCCTCTCTGCCATCTCACTAGCTGAACTACACCTGTGCCCTGACATGCTGCAGGATGGGATACCTTCCAGCAGTACACTAGCTGTAGGAAAGAAACAGACTTTGCAAATGCGTTTTCAAATCGGTTTTGTTGTAACTGTGACAGATTGCTTATTTGAAAACATTACCATCTGATGATTACTTCAATTGCAAAATTAGTGTGTTACCCCCGGCAATTTAATTCAGTTTGGTTGTGGAATATGTTGTTGTCAGTGTCAGCACACTGATGTAGAAATTTTGCCCTTTATGTATGGTGCCCCCATCAGGCTGATCAGTGTTACTGTTGAAATGACCACCTTCCAGTGGTCCAATAACTTGGTGTCTGCAGACTCAACCACTTGTAGGATAAGTATGGTTTTTTCAGGGCCGATACTGATTATTAGTTGTCAAGGAGGCCAATAACTGATATTTAGAGCTGATATTCATTTGCAGTAAAAGTGAAAATATTGGCATCAAAATTTTGAATAATACAAACTCCAACACTAAGCATATGTTTATTAAACAGCTTTTCAGATTTGCAACATGTTAAAGGCCTTTTTTTTAAAATCTTAGACAATAAACATCTTTGTTTTAAAATTCTAACAAAAAGTGCAGGGAGCTCTCAGGCTCAGCAGCATATCTTATAAAGTTAAATGAAAACTTAAACAAATAAATAGCTCCCTAAAGTTTGCTACAGTAAATAAAGAAAGATATATATCTGCTCTGAGCACTGTGCATGTACAGCTTTTACTGCTGATTTACTACTGTTACCCGTGCCGTGGCTCTGTGTGTAACCAATCAGATGGTGCTGTGGGTGGGACAATGCTGGAGGCATATATATATATATATATATATATATATATATATATATATATATATATATATATATATATATATATATACCGATTATATGTATGTATGTGTGTGTGTGTGTGTGTGTGTATTCAATACTCTGCAAACATTTTAGGAACATTAGGAACATTTTACTCTTATTCTTTATCAGTAGCACCCATATTAATTCTGCAGCAGAACAATGAGTCCAAACACTCAGTCAGAGTCATAAAGAACTGTCCTCAGAGACAAGAAGAACAAGTGGATCAGAGTCCTGATCTCAACATCACAGTCACTGTAGGATTGCATGAAGAAGACAGAAGACACTGAGACCGTCTGAATCCACAGAGGAACTGAGGCAACTTCTCCAACACGCTGGAACAAACTACCTAAGAGCAGGTGTACTGAGGAGAACTGGAGCTGTTTTAAAGGCAAAGGGGGAGAAGGGGAGGGGGGTCATGGTAAATACTGATAACCTAATGTATGTTTGACAGACAAATGGACACAGCTTGATTCAGAATGGAACCCTCCATGTTCTTAGACAACGTATTTGCCTAATCTGGCCATTTAGACACACTAGGTTCATTATAAGTGCTGTTGGTCATTTTACATCTAAATATGGTTTGTTTCTGTAAGAGCCCGCTGTAGAGGGGGTGATACATGTTGTACAAAATAGAATCAGTCAATATTGAAAACCTGACATTTACAGTATTCAACATTAAAATTCACAACACAGTGTTAACAGAGGACTATCAGAGCAGCCATAAACCACAGTAGGTTCATCCTTAACTGATTCAGTACATACATCTAGAAAATGGTATGAAACATGTCGACAGGGGTAATAGTAGTATTACTTTTATAGTATTTTCAATATAAGAAGTGGATCATGAATTGTCCCCGTTACAGCAAACATCTTCACATGTTATGATGTGACAGTATCTGCCTGTCGTGTCACAATTGCACCTGAAAATGTATACAATCAAAATCGAAACGCTGGTGTTCCATTCTACATCCTAAGTGTTCTCAGTGGAGTTCAAAGCCAGGCATTTGTGGAATTGCATCATTTCCACCTTCCCTTTGAATGAGTACACAAGAGGCTTTTGTGATTTCTTTCACACTCAGGAATGCTGTAGCTTCTTCACATTCTTGGCATTCAAAGGCTCTCAGCACTACAGAGGGTCATCACCAGACCATGCTACTCTGAAATCACCAAGATGTATCTTGTGATAAAAAAAAAAGCCTTCAGAGATGGTGCAGAGACCAAGAATTGATTGTAGAAGCTGACTGTGGAAGCTAGTCTGAATCCTACAACTCCCCTAATTCCTGCCTCCTCATTACAAGTCTTTAATGATTAACATTAGTGGAGTACCACTTTAAAGACTGTAACCAGTGTTCTAACTGTTGACAAAACAATCTCTCCTCGAGGCTCATTTAGTAGCTGATTCTGACACTTTCTGTCATATCACACCGTCTTCCTCAGCAGATGGAGTTTGGAGTTTGCCCAGCTATAGTTTCATTCTTTAGAGCATGTTAAAGACATCTCATCCACAGCTTTCCATTTTAACCATGACCATCATCTTCCTCAGCAGAGTTTGTTTTGGATACTTTTTCCTTTCCCTTATTTGTAATTGAGCTTTGCATGTATGACATAATGGCCAGTATTTAAACTCATTATCTGCCTCACCAATAAATGGGTACCTTAGGTTAGGTTAGGTTATGTGTTGATTTTATACTGAGTACTCCCTCATGAACAAGCCTTAATGAGTTGAATGAACCAGTTGAGTACTCATATTAAGCACTGCTCACTGCAATGAGAGGTCGGACTTAAATGAATTACGGTTGCACTGTGCAGTGGTTAGCACTGTTGTCTCTCAGTAAGAAAGTTCTGGGTTTGAACCTGCATGCTGATTTTTCTGTGTAGAGTCTGTGTGTTCTCCCTGTGCGCGCATGGGTTTCCTCCAGATATTCCAACTTCCTCCAACAGTCCAAAGACATGCAGGTTAAATTAACTGTGTGAATGTGAGCATGGATGGTTTGTCTCTGTATGTTGGCGCTGTGACAAACTGGTGACCTGTCCAAAGTGTACCCAATTTATTGTCACATATTATGTACTGAGCTGTAGGGAGGGAGGGGTTATTGAGAGTGTATCCTCTTATGACTATTTAAGTTGAACGTTATTTGTTGTACTTTGTTTTTCTAGTGAAATTGTTTGTCTTTGTTACTCTTGGTCAAACATACTTGACAAAAAATATGAATGACCTCAATGTATCATTGCTTAATCATTACCTATGTCACCATTGTGAAGGCTCTTATTGTGGTTTCATAAACCACTGATATACTCTGTGTATCTGTAGTCAAGTATCTGGGTGCTAACTGATGCCTATTGATTTGTGCAGATGTGTAACCTCACAGCCTCACATGACTGCTTTACAGACTGAAGTTTGTAACTCCTGAGGTATAAAGACAGAAGAAGAAAGAAAACAAGCAACATTAGAAAAGTTGCATTAAATCATACATGATTTTTTAATGTAATTGTTGAGATCATTTTAAAACATTCAGTATATTTTTCAATGTATCTTATGAACTCCAGACTTCATTGTCTGGTTTCTCAATCTTTGATGAATTTCACGATGATTTTTGCTTAGATAGATAGATAGTCAATGAGTGAGAGGGTAAGTGGGAGAGAGAGAGAGAGGGAGATGGGTGGGGGTGTGTTACTCTCAGTCCAGCAGCTCCTGGATCAGATACTCAACAAACGGTGACGTGAAGTCGCTGCAGAGGAAATCGCTCGAGATGAGAGAGGGTTTAAACGTGCGCCACTCCGCACCCGGCTGTCCATGTGCGGACAGCCCGTGTCTGACATGAGCTCGGACTGCGAAAGTTATTACAGCAAAGAAAACGTGTTCGTGGGGGGCTTCACGTGTCCGAAAACGGACGGTGACACCACGGCACTTTTCTGCTGTGGGTTCAGTGACTTGAAGTACTGTTGTGATGACCCCAACAGCTTTTTCCCCTACGAATATGGATACATGTGGTGGCTAAGGTAAGGAGAGATAAAAAGCAGTTACATTTAAATGTTGTTCATAGTTTTTTTTCACATTATGAACGCCGTCAGACATGTATGATGTTGACTAAATTTATTATGTAGAATCGGCTGCAGCATACACATATTCAAAACTCATATTCAAGCAGTAATAGCCTCAAAAATGAAAAAAAAGTATACAAGTGTATGATGAAAAGCGCATGATCTACTGTTTATAACAGCGGTTTGTGTTCAGAGGCCAACCTGTTGATGGAATTTTGCAGTTTGTGACTGTTATTATATATGTTAAGTGACTGTCATAGCTGAAACTGAAGACCAATTACAAAGACTTGACGACCTTTTCAAACAATCTGAGTCGTCTTGAATCAATATGTGGGGAGTAGAGAAATCATTTCTAATGCTACCTTGCCTTCTATGTCTTAAAGGCAACATTGTAATATATTAATTGAATGAATAAGATAATAATTATTTATTGATGCATCTTAAATTTAGGAGTTAGGAGTACATAGGTCCAACTTCTCTTTACAGCATCTCAGTGGTGTGGCTGCTTTCATTGATACAGAATGTGTCTACATGCATGAGAGAGAGATCACTTTCCCTCACATTAAATTTAATAATTCTGTTTCTCAGAATGCATCATTTACTTACTGCCATTATTTGGTTGAATTTCTATCTTTCAATTATTGACTTTACTCACTTTCTTCTAGTTGGATGTCATCCAGATTATTCTGTTTTTATTTGTCCATGTTTAAGATATTTGTCTCGGAGATTTCTGATACCAGCCTAATATAATAGAGATAACTGGGATTACAGCAACACAGAAACACTTTTCTCAGAAACACACAAGTACATGAATGGTCAGATACCGCTACAGATAAGTAAGATGATGTTGGAAGTGAGATAATAGTAGAAAGTACTCAATCCAACTGTTATGTATAATATGTTGTGAAAATCAATATTAATGAATGTGAATTAGTGGATATTTTACCATATAATTAGCTTTATTATGACTAAATGTAATTCTGTGAAGCATTTCTGGTTATCCTTGCTTATAATGGGCTTTTAATCTGTTTACAATCACAGTGTAAGTCATATAAAGTGTTAGTGGAAATTTTAGTCCAGTGAAATTGGTTGGCTCTGGGCAGCATATATCTGGTCATGGTGTTTGGTCTGGTGTTTATGCGCACAAAGCATCCCACTGATCCTCAGGCTTACTGGAGTGCTTTACTATGCTCAAGGCACAGACTAGGCATTCATATGATCTGGCATGAATGTACAACACACATTAATGCAAAACATCATCATGCGATCTGCTGCTGCAGATTTGAAACACATCAGTTACAAAAGATTTTAAACATCTTGCATATTTCATCCTTTAAAAGTAGACTAAGTGCCTAGGTTTTTTTCAGGGAATTTGAAATTAAACCAATTCCATTTTTCTTGTTGTTTCAGCTTTCTAGCTGTGGCTGCACATCAAGTGCACTCTGTCTATTTCCTTACCCTTACTGACAGTACACAAACAAATCAGTCATACCAAATGTAAGTGCAAATATGCAGGTGAAAGATAAATTCAGCAGCATTGCAATTTGCCATGCCTTTCATAAAACCTGCTTGTTATAGTGCTTCCATAAAAGTAACAGCTTAACACATACATAAAGTGGGACCACGCATAAAACATCTGAGCATGAGTCAGAGTCAGAAGAACCATGCTGATATGTTCCTTATACTGTGATCATTAACAACAGTAGAAATCTCTCCCTGGCCTTTTTAAATGCCGCCATGAGCCAATCAAATGTAAAAAAGACTTGGCCCCCACCCTTGTAAACTGTGGTTGTCTGAACTGACTGAAGACGTCCATGAAGAAGCCATGGCACAAGGATGCACAAACAACAAAACAGTGTGTGAAGTTAGAAAAATCTCCTTAATATTAATCAGCAAGCAGTACATTCTTTCCATTTAAATGTGGAAGTGTATAGGGAGTTGGTAATAGGCATTCAACACTGGTTAAACACTGTTTACTGCGGTGGGGAGGTGGGGAGGTGGGGCAGGGGATTGGGTCTTTTCTGTAAAATGTTACTGAATGATTGTTTGCTATCTCAGCTCTCCCAGATGGATTCAGAAAAGCTTCCTCTACCATCACTAGCAGAATGGACTATTGTAATGTTCCTCTGTCTGGTTTGTGTAAGACAGCTATTGATAGTTGCAGGTTGTGCAGAAGGCTGCAGCAGATCATTTTCTGACAAAGATCAGGCAGAGAGCTCATGGCACTCCAATTTAGAAATCTTTGCAGTGGTGTCCCGTCTGTCCCAGAATCAATTTTAAGATTCTTTTATTGGTTTATTGTCATTTCATCTGTCTTATATGGTTGAGAACTCACCTGCTCTTGTCCAGTACGATGACTGATCATGATAACATTTTACTTGTAGCTCTGTTGTAGAGATATAGGAGACACAGACTTAAGGAAGAAGAAGTCTTCAAAACATGTTTGAATTTTTTTTACGCAGGAAAAGTTCAGTAAAAGTTCAGGGAAATTCACTTTTTGCTCTCTGTCTCTCTTGTAGTCTCATGTCTGTGTATTACGTGTGGAATCTAGAACCAGTGAGAAATAATACCCAGATTGCCGATTAATTTGAATATTCCTTTTAAAAACATAAAGGAAACTCATTTATAATCTTTAATCAATAAAATCATTTCAAATTGATGCAGTAGGATCCATCATGTGTTGCGTTTGCTCTCTTATGAGCATCATTCTGAGAGAATGTGCAAGGTAATACTCCTGCTGTGTCTTTGTTCTGTGTCCAACAGTCTTGGAGCTCTTGTGGGTCTCTCTGTAGCAGCTGTGGTTCTTCTTGCCTTCATCATCACTCTGTGTGTCCTCTGCTATCTGTTCATCACCACCAAACCCAGGGGTCTGGACAATGGGCTGCCACTCCGAGCACCAGGTACTATACTGCATCTCCCGCAGGGTCTGTTCTGCTAACACATCACTAGCATACACTGAATTATTCAGGAGCAACCCTCTGATACATACTATAGTTGTGGCTGACCCAAAGGTTTTGAAAGAAAGAACCAGACATTTCTAGTCTTTGGTTGCTTGTTATTTTCCTATCTTCAAACTAACTGCTCAGATATTGACTCCACTCCACATGGTTTATGATTTTTCTTTTGTGCTTCTTTGTTTGCTTTGAAGATAAGGACAAAACTATTAAATGAGTACAGAACATATTCAGTCTACAATGAAATAACAAGATTAGATTTGAAAATGTGCAGGGACATATTCAAAAGCACAAAATTTGAGTGCAGTGTAGCGGCTATCTTTCCTCCTTTCTATCCTCCACATTACCACTACTATTAAGCAGCCTCTTGGCAATAACCTTGACACACAAAAGTATTCTGGGGCAGTAACTCTGTTTTCCAAAACTTTACTCAAAAAGTAAAAAAAGTTACACCATTCTATTTTTTGCTTAGCAAAGCACATGGTCAAAAAAAAATCCTGTGTTTCGCCTTGGGCTGCTTAAACTGTTCTGCCACTTAAGCCGCTGTGACGTCACCAGGGGCATTTACCACAATTACCACATATTATAAACATGAGAGCCATACAACATTCAACATAATTACATTATACCGTTGCATGTACATTATAACACAAAGAGATAAAAATTATATACATGAACTCTTATTAACATTCTCAAACTGTTCACATTGCATGTTTCAGCAGGCACAGTTTGTTTATAAGTCTGTCCAATACGTCAGTCTTAGTCTTAGTTCCTCTATGGTGTGAGCCACTTTTGGCTACATACTGTATCTGTCTCCATCATTGCATACTGATTGTCATTGGGTTGTGTTTTCATAAGCAACAGGTGATTACGCGTTAAGGCTTCAACATCATTAGGGAAATCTGATGAGTATGTTACTGGACTGTTGTTGATGATGGCCGCAACTTCACACATAATAGTTTGGAGTCTTTCGTCATGTAGTGTCTGTTGCTGTAGCACGGAATTCAACACAGTACAGTCTTACAGTATGGATCTGTCTTTCCCACACGCCACCTTGGTGTGAGGCCACTGGGGTGTTGAAAATCCACTTGATGCCTTTTTCTGCCATGGCGTTATGTAGTTTAGTCTGATGCAGGTTTTCCAACGCTTTGCGCAGTTCTTTTTCTGCTGTAACAAAGTTTGTTTCATTGTCTGAGTGTAAAATTTTCAGCATGTAAACCTGCGTATGGCATTGATGCAGGAGTCTGTATCGAGGCTGTGAGCTACCTCAATGTGAACAGCTCTCTTTGTGAGACAAGTGAAAATCATGCCATGTTGTTTAACAAGGCTTCTTCCATGTTTAATCTCAAATGGCCCGAAAAAGTCAACCCCCACATTGGTGAAGGGTGGCTGATCAGGAAGTAGCCTATCTTCAGGCAGGTCTGCCATCTTTTGTCTTCCAGGTTTAGCATTGAGCCTTCTGCACACAATGCACTTTGAAATAATCCTCCTTACAGCTGAGTTAGCTTAAGGGAACCAATACTTTTGTTACAATATTGCCAACATATAGTTGCGACCACAGTGTCCAACTTCTTGGTGGATGTGTTAGAATATGAGGTTGGCTATAGGTGAATTTTGAGAGGATAGAGAAGATGGCAGGGTGTTTAGCCTCTTGTGGCATTTCAGGTTTATTAAGCCTTCTTCCAACTCTTAGTATGCCATCCTGCAATATGGGGTCAAGTCTGTAGATCTGGCTCTTTTTCTTGATTTGAGTGTCTTCTCTTTGAGCACAGATTTCTTCAGCGTAGTCCTGTAACTGACTTAGCTGTAGGAGCTCTGTTTCTGTTTCAGCTAGCTCTTCTACTGACAACGAATTCTGTTGAATTGTTGATTTGATTTTCTTCATGTGCTGTGCATTGAGCTTGTTCTGGTTGTCAGGGTTGTTCACAGACTGACTGTTGTGGCTTCAAGCTCCTTTCTCTTGTTTTTCAGTAGCATCAGTGTATCTTTTAGTCTGAGAAACCATGTAACCGCCTTTTTTAGTCGTTGCAATGTCGAGTAGTAAGCGATAAGCTTGTTGACAGTGTTGTAGCGCTCTTGTGTGCTGGTCTTGATCACTCTGGCACATGTTTTGATTTCTGGGTCTTCTTCTGGCATCAAATCTTCTTTATCCACTTGTTTTGGCCCCTCACTTTCAGGTCTCAGCAAAAAAGCGGAACCGTTTATCCAATCTTTGTTCTGCATGAACTTCCCCACTTTAACACCTCCCTTATCATAGTAACCCTGTTCGCTACAAAGGTTTTGAAGCGAGCACTTTCATTTGAAAGATATCTGAACATATGCTGCTTGTCCTGCAGCAGCATTTGAGGTCAGCAAAGCCCCATCACTCTCTTCTTTAGGTCTACTTTGTGAACGCATTAGACTGTAACAATAACTGTATCCAGTGCAAGTTGTTCCATTTTGGCTTTCAGCTGCAGCTTTTTAATCTCCAGCGCTTGTTCCTTTTTAAAGCAGCTGAACGTACCAAGGCTGCATGCTCTGCTTCTTCCTTCATACGTGCTGAGAACCCAGTAGCTGTTGCAACTGAGGTTTTCTTTCTACTATGACAGCAGATTTTTGCAGCTTGAGATATCCAAAATACACTTCAATGAAATGTGTTCACGGTATATATGTTGCGCAGCTCCGACAGCAGGCACTTAACAAGGTAATTAAAGCCATCTGACTGACTCCATCACTTTCCTTGAGTTAGTTTACTTAGCAGTTGAAATCATACTGCAAAGCGTCCACAAACTTACTGTTTTCCAATATGAGGGCTTGTGTTGGTTCCTCATCCATGCACAAATGGCTTTAATCCACGTTAGTCCTGTTCTTCTTTCCATCAAGAGTTTTTTTGTTGTTGTTTTTTTTTTTTTTTGACTCACATAGCGGCTATCTTTCCTCCTTTCTATCCTCCACATTACCACTACTATTAAGCAGCCTCTTGCCAATAATCTTGACGCACAAAAAGTCTTCTTGAGTAGTAACTCCATTTTCCAAAACATTACTCAAAAAGTAAAACAAAGTTACATAATTCTATTTTTCTCTTTAGGGTAAAGCACAATATGGCTCTTACATGCAGTATCAGAATTTTCAGATTGTAAGCAGTTGGTGATGTGCAATGACTCTTACCACCAACCTTTGTCCCAGTAAATTCCATAGGATATGTCCATAATAGTTTGTTTTTACCTGTTTCTCAGTAATATCTGTAGACATTGGACCAAGCTAACAGACCATGCTGGGAAGTAGCCTGGTGTTTGTTAGGAGGCAGAATGTGACGGACAACACTTAACCTTCAGGTCAAGGCAAATGGATGTTGCACTGATGTTTATATGAATTTCCATGCAAACGATATAAACTGCCAAAGCAAACAACTTAAAAGGCACTAAGAAAAGGAAATCCCACTTCTCACTCAAAACTAACAAATAGATGAATAAATAAATATCTGCAAAATGTAATCTCTCTGTGGCTGTTCTCCAGTCCTGATTTGGAGAATCCTGTTTGTGCTTTAGGTCTCTGTAGGCAGAGTTTACCTCTGAAACGTGCCTCTAATGAGTGAAGTCAATAGTGTGCTATTGCACCTGAAAACACACCCAACAGCGATGTCACAGTGAACTAACACACTAACACACAGAAATTAATCCACTGGTGGTCAGCAAAAACAAGATTTTCAGTTACTGTTAAGTTACTTCCCTCAGAACATGATCAGCCGCTCACTAGTCTGTCCCTTACTTTGACATTTGCCTCAGCTATTCAGTCTAAATACATTTAAGGAGAGATATAGTACGTATAGCTATATAGGTCTTACTTTCACAGAGGAATACAGAAAATATGCTGAAATTGTACTTTCATTCTAGTCTAATTCTTCTGTATGTTGTTGTGAAACTCTTGGGGAAATTCGCTTATTGGCTTCTTTGCTCAGAGTTAAATGAGAGGATTGATACCTCTCTCATGTTTCTATGCAAAATGTAAAGTCACAGTCAGGAAGTGATTAGCTTATTACTGTAAACACTTGAAGCAGGGGAAAAACAGCTGGTTCTGTCTGGCATTCAGAAATACACCTCAGACATTCACTAACATGTTGTCTTTGTATGTTTAATCCATAGAAAAGTATAGACAGTCTGTGGTTAATATCGATCAACAACAGTTCAACAGTTCCTTTAACTTGTTAAAGGTATGTAGAGATTTTCTTTAGATGTGCAACACAAAAGAAGAAACAGCAGATAATAAAACAGAATGTTTCAAGAATATTTCTTGTTTTTATGTCATGTAAAAAGTTTGGAAATTAATTCTGTATAGTCACTTTTAGTTTTACCACAAAGTGGAAGCTTATTCTTTCATAATGTCAATGCGTCCTTGTTGGACCTATTTTTGGTGATGTTGCTGCTTTCAGATCACAGTAATTACTTTGGAGATTTTTGTTATAACCAATAGCATGCTGTCTCAAATCAGATACCTCAGTTAGTACACTTATGTATTACACTGTGTATACAGTATACTGACTGGCATAGTGTGTGAAATCTGACAGGGTAGTCTCACATCAAACACTGCATTGTGCACTCAAATAAATGAAATGATAATCACAATATGTGACCACAATTATTGACCACAAAAAACTGCTTTACTCGCTGTACTTAATAAACATTTTATTTTCTTGTTTGCCCCCCCTCTTCTCTGACCAATATGACTCTGGTTCACTGTTGTTACAATAAAAATATTGATTGTAACAGCTTCCCTAAAGCATTATGTTTGACAGTGTTTTGTCTTTGTGACGTGTCAGGCTCTTTACTTACTAAATGAATTATCTGTCTTCCAGGTTCTACATCAAGTCCACAAAGACCAGGAACGAGTCATACCACCAGTGTGCCTGCTGGTCCTCAAGGCCTCAGGAAACACTTTCTGAGTGGCAAGCTGGACTGTGACAACCAGCCCCCGGACCCTGACCGCCTTTTCCAGCGTTGTTTCATGGCCACTGTGACATCTATCAAAGTTGAGGGACCTGCATAGACTTGTGGAATATTTGACTTTTTGACCAGATACTTTTACTTTGATTCTTATATATTGGATGCCAACCTGTTTACTACTACACTAAACTATAGATTACCACATAATCTGAGCAATCCTAAGAGGAATTGTCATTGTTTGAAAATGATTATTGCTATGAATGGTAGTAAATCTGCAGTAGGGGTCTTTGGGAAATGTTGCAGCCAAGTGTTGAATACATTTATTTGGACTAAATGGTTTTAAATGGTTTTATATACAGGAGATGGGATGAGTTACAATAAATTCATTAGAGCTCATTTCAATAGCAATTTCCCTAACGTCAAGAGTTTGTTAGCACTTGCTGTTCCTGCATTTTATGCCTTTAAAACTGAAAAAAAAAAGGTGCAGAAGTTATTGTTTTTAAAATTAGATCCACTGAGAAATAACTCATTATGTTAAATGATGAGAAACCCTTGACATCACTGATAGAATTTTTTTGAACCTGAGAGACTAAGTGATTTTTACAAACAACAAGAATGTAGTGACCTGATCTTTGAGGGTACTGAGTTTACTGACGCGTTGTGTGTTTGATTTGTTTGTGCCTATTATGGTTTCTTTGCATTTAAACTGATGGCCGGAACTGTTTTTGGAATTTGACCCATCTAGACTAAAAGTCAGGATATCTCCCTCTCTGCTTTGATTAAATCTCTCACTCCCAAGTCCCCCAAGTGGAAGTGTGTTTCTAATCTCCTGGATGCAGTTACATCATGCTCCAGCTGCGTCGTGTCTCTTTTCTCATTTCAAATGCCCACTGGAAATGCTTCAAAAGTGGCATCTTTATGCAGCCTTTTCTACAGCAGCCATATTTACAGCATATTTTAGAGTTGTTTTGACAAATGCTAAATGCATATGCTAAGATAAGATAAGATAAGATAAGATAATCCTTTATTATAATTTCCCACAACGGGAAAATTTACAGTTTAAATGCATGGACCAAGGGATGACAGTGTCTAAGTCTGTCAATCCTACTGACTTAAGCAGTTATCTGACCAGTTCTCAAGTGCCATCATGAGGGTCATATTTTTGGTTTGAGTGAAATGTCGTGATAATTGATTGCCATGTAACTTGGTACTTGATGCCTGTGTCCCATGAACACTTTTTTGGTTTTTTTGTTTTGGCTTCATGTTGTAGCTGTAAATTCTCAATTGTGCATTGACTGCTCAGCTCATTTTAACAATATTCAAGTAATATCAGTCTCAGTTTCATAAGTTCATCAGTTCATGAGCTTATTAACAGCCTCATTAACACTTGTGGTTATGTTTACTAATCTTGTATTTGTAGCACGATTGCCTCTTAGCCTTTAAATGTGTTTTTTCCAAAGTAATTAAAGCTGTGACATGTTTGTGTTTGTCTCTTGCTTTGATCTTACTGCACCTTTTTACCTCACATACTGCATTTTTATGACTTGCTATGCAGATGATTTATTCTAAATCTGTCAAATCAGTAAACATTCAACAAGTCAACATAGA
>NW_026116480.1:0-20620 GCF_001640805.2 Lates calcarifer
TGCAACGAGTTGCAAGGACCCTCTTGTTTTCGGTCTGTTTATTATTATTATTATTATTATTATTATATATTATTATTATTTTTTTTTCTTCTTTTTCCGCCTCTTAGATCGGCTTTTTGAGGGCCTTAACATGCGTGAAAACTTACCCAAAAATTTGCAGACGCGTCAGGCACCGGCGAAAAATTTAATAATTTAGGGGTCTTGAGCATGGGCGTGGTAAAATGCCCTCGGTAGCGCCACCTACATTTTTAAACGGAACAGCCCCTCAAGCCCGTTGCGCCTAAAAATCTGAAAATCTGCACACATATGTAACATCTCATGACGCACCAAAAAGTCTCTTGGAGCCATATTCTAAACCCAACAGAAAGTATTTTTATTTTGACCGGAAGGTGAAAAAATTGTGTGTTTTTGGCCATTTCCAGGGGTCGCTTGAACGCGAACTAGTCCTAGACGCATTATCCCATTGACTTCAAAACTTAATAGTATGTTCTTAAGACATAGACGATGTTAAATTGCGGCAGATTTTGAGTTTTTGTTGAAGGGCGTGGAAGTTATGGCCCCTCAAAGTTCGATTACTCGCCACGAAACAGGAAGTTGCTTTATTTTTGCTATATTTCGGCCATACTTTGTCCAAACTGCATCAAACTTTACAGGATTGTTAATGGTACCTATCTGCACACATCCATATGTCAATATTCATACAATTGTTGTAGCGCCACCTATTTATAGCAGGAAATGACATATTTTATAGTGTGATGTCCAGTTTTCTAGACGGGTGACCAGATTCACTTCAAATGTTGTCAGCCCCTCCTTGACAATTTTTGGAAGAAGTCCTCCGAAAATTGTGAGTTTGGGTCGAAGCGTGTGCCGGTTCTGGCCCGTCAAAGTTCGGAAACCCAACTTCCTGTTTGAAACCTCAGATTTTGGGGTAACTTCCTGTTGCGACTCTCTACTTTATCCTACAGATGGAGCCATTGTATTACTCTTTGATGGGTTTTTGGGAAGGGGGTCTCTGTGTGTGTGTGTCTGTGTGTGTGTGTTTGAGGGGGAGGGGAAGAGGAGTTGATTGAAGTCTGTGAGAAGCTGCCACAGGGAGGTTACAGTCAGGAGAGCCAAGAGCTGTCACAGATGATGAGCCTCTGAAAAATATTATCACAGAAAATAATTAGCATAAAAGCTTTTATTTTAAATTTGTTGGCAACAAATTCCAGGTTTCTTACAGCATTTTCCTTATTGAAAACTAAATTCTACCTGAAATGTATCAATAAAATCTTCTTTTGCAGTTAATGTCACCAGTTTATAGTTTAGTTTTAATAGCATTCCCTGTTACTGATGTGCCTTTAATTATCGGTTCTATCAGGGATCATTTATGTGTTTATCTTACGGGGGTGAGCCACCTCACAGGTTGGTTATATTACCTGTTGACCTCAGCTCAGTGAGCTAAGACAATGTTTAATGCAGTGTTTTTTCTGATATGAAAATGGATATTATTCAGCACATCTAACCTCAGCAGGGCCCCTCTTCAGAAACTCATATCTGCAGATGTCAAAGCTGGCTCAAACGTTGTCCACAGTCTCATGACATGTTTAACACGAAGCACAGCACGCTGGTTAAGCTCATGGCAAACTGTTACTAACAGCTAAAATGAAAGCTTGTCTGTATGTAGTCTAACTGGTTAGTTTGTCACTAATCTCCAAATTTTGCAAATTGCTATAAACTTCACTCTCTTAAACCAGTAACAGTCTGAGCTGGACTGATAGGGGTCTGTATGGATAAAGATAAAATCCTAATGATACCCATCCCTACAGCTGGTTAGTGGCTTCGCCTGACTTTAGGCAGATGAGATATTCACTGTTCAAATAACTTCATTATAACCCTTGTTTAAGCATAAATGATTTATATATGCACCCAATAACAGAACTTGCAAAAAAATGCTTTTGCTCAAAGCTCAAAGCTTGTAAACTCAAGTTAAAACTGAGTTTTATCTCCTTTTGGGAGGGGTATCTGTGTGTGTGTGTGTGTGTTTGTGTTTGTGTTTGTGTTTGAGGGGGGAGGGGAAGAGGAGTTGATTGAGTCTGTGAGAAGCTGCCACAGAGAGGTTACAGTCAGGAGAGCCAAGAGCTGTCACAGATGATGAGCTCTGAAAATATTATCACAGAAAATAATTAGCATAAAAGCTTTTATTTAAAATTTTTACATCTCGGAAGTGTGAACTGTTACGCCAGCGTGTGCCCTGCGACCTGCGTTGACCCCGCGGTTGCCGGGGTCCCGCGGTCGCCGCTCCCCCGACGGGCGCCGGGGTGCGAGGGCCCGTTCAACGCTGCTCGCAGCTTTAATTAGGGCCCGAGCAACCGAGTTGCGTGGGCCCAACGGGGCCATGGCAACGAGTTGCAAGGACCTCTTGTTTTCGGTCTGTTTATTATTAGGGCCGAGCAACGAGTTGCGTGGGCCAACGGGGCCATGCAACGAGTTGCAGGACCTCTTGTTTTCGGTCTGTTTATTATTATTATTATTATTATTATTATTATTATTATTATTTTTTTTCTTCTTTTTCCGCCTCTTAGATCGGCTTTTTGAGGGCCTTAACATGCGTGAAAACTTACCAAAATTTGCAGACGCGTCAGGCACGGCGAAAAATTTAATAATTTAGGGGTCTTGAGCATGGGCGTTGGTAAAATGCCCTCGGTAGCGCCACCTACATTTTTAAACGGAACAGCCCCCTCAAGCCCGTTGCGCCTAAAAATCTGAAAATCTGCACACATATGTAACATCCCATGACGCACCAAAAAGTCTCTTGGAGCCATATTCTAAACCCAACAGAAAGTATTTTTATTTTGACCGGAAGGTGAAAAAATTGTGTGTTTTTGGCCATTTCCAGGGGTCGCTTGAACGCGAACTAGTCCTAGACGCATTATCCCATTGACTTCAAAACTTAATAGTATGTTCTTAAGACATAGACGATGTTAAATTGCGGCAGATTTTGAGTTTTTGTTGAAGGGCGTGGAAGTTATGGCCCCTCAAAGTTCGATTACTCGCCACGAAACAGGAAGTTGCTTTATTTTTGCTATATTTCGGCCATACTTTGTCCAAACTGCATCAAACTTTACAGGATTGTTAATGGTACCTATCTGCACACATCCATATGTCAATATTCATACAATTGTTGTAGCGCCACCTATTTATAGCAGGAAATGACATATTTTATAGTGTGATGTCCAGTTTCTAGACGGGTGACCAGATTCACTTCAAATGTTGTCAGCCCCTCCTTGACAATTTTTGGAAGAAGTCCTCCGAAAATTGTGAGTTTGGGTCGAAGCGTGTGCCGGTTCTGGCCCGTCAAAGTTCGGAAACCCAACTTCCTGTTTGAAACCTCAGATTTTGGGGTAACTTCCTGTTGCGACTCTCTACTTTATCCTACAGATGGAGCCATTGTATTACTCTTTGATGGGTTTTTGGAAGGGGGTCTCTGTGTGTGTGTGTCTGTGTGTGTGTGTTTGAGGGGGGAGGGGAAGAGGAGTTGATTGAGTCTGTGAGAAGCTGCCACAGGGAGGTTACAGTCAGGAGAGCCAAGAGCTGTCACAGATGATGAGCTCTGAAAAATATTATCACAGAAAATAATTAGCATAAAAGCTTTTATTTTAAATTTGTTGCAACAAATTCAGGTTTCTTACAGCATTTTCCTTATTGAAAACTAAATTCTACCTGAAATGTATCAATAAAAATCTTCTTTTGCAGTTAATGTCACCAGTTTATAGTTTAGTTTTAATAGCATTCCCTGTCACTGATGTGCCTTTAATTATCGGTTCTATCAGGGATCATTTATGTGTTTATCTTACGGGGGTGAGCCACCTCACAGGTTGGTTATATTACCTGTTGACCTCAGCTCAGTGAGCTAAGACAATGTTTAATGCAGTGTTTTTTCTGATATGAAAATGGATATTATTCAGCACATCTAACCTCAGCAGGCCCCTCTTCAGAAACTCATATCTGCAGATGTCAAAGCTGGCTCAAACGTTGTCCACAGTCTCATGACATGTTTAACACGAAGCACAGCACGCTGGTTAAGCTCATGGCAAACTGTTACTAACAGCTAAAATGAAAGCTTGTCTGTATGTAGTCTAACTGGTTAGTTTGTCACTAATCTCCAAATTTTGCAAATTGCTATAAACTTCACTCTCTTAAACCAGTAACAGTCTGAGCTGGACTGATAGGGGTCTGTATGGATAAAGATAAAATCCTAATGATACCCATCCCTACAGCTGGTTAGTGGCTTCGCCCTGACTTTAGGCAGATGAGATATTCACTGTTCAAATAACTTCATTATAACCCTTGTTTAAGCATAAATGATTTATATATGCACCCAATAACAGAACTTGCAAAAAAATGCTTTTGCTCAAAGCTCAAAGCTTGTAAACTCAAGTTAAAACTGAGTTTTATCTCCTTTTGGGAGGGGGTATCTGTGTGTGTGTGTGTGTTTGTGTTTGTGTTTGTGTTTGAGGGGGGAGGGGAAGAGGAGTTGATTGAGTCTGTGAGAAGCTGCCACAGAGAGGTTACAGTCAGGAGAGCCAAGAGCTGTCACAGATGATGAGCTCTGAAAAATATTATCACAGAAAATAATTAGCATAAAAGCTTTTATTTTAAATTTTTACATCTCGGAAGTGTGAACTGTTACGCCAGCGTGTGCCCTGCGACCTGCGTTGACCCCCGCGGTTGCCGGGGTCCCGCGGTCGCCGCTCCCCCGACGGGCGCCGGGTGCGAGGGCCCGTTCAACGCTGCTCGCAGCTTTAATTATTATTATTATTATTATTATTATTATTATTATTTTTTTCTTCTTTTTCCGCCTCTTAGATCGGCTTTTTGAGGGCCTTAACATGCGTGAAAACTTACCCAAAATTTGCAGACGCGTCAGGCACGGCGAAAATTTAATAATTTAGGGGTCTTGAGCATGGGCGTGGTAAAATGCCCTCGGTAGCGCCACCTACATTTTTAAACGGAACAGCCCCTCAAGCCCGTTGCGCCTAAAAATCTGAAAATCTGCACACATATGTAACATCCCATGACGCACCAAAAAGTCTCTTGGAGCCATATTCTAAACCCAACAGAAAGTATTTTTATTTTGACCGGAAGGTGAAAAAATTGTGTGTTTTTGGCCATTTCCAGGGGTCGCTTGAACGCGAACTAGTCCTAGACGCATTATCCCATTGACTTCAAAACTCAATAGTATGTTCTTAAGACATAGACGATGTTAAATTGCGGCAGATTTTGAGTTTTTGTTGAAGGGCGTGGAAGTTATGGCCCCTCAAAGTTCGATTACTCGCCACGAAACAGGAAGTTGCTTTATTTTTGCTATATTTCGGCCATACTTTGTCCAAACTGCATCAAACTTTACAGGATTGTTAATGGTACCTATCTGCACACATCCATATGTCAATATTCATACAATTGTTGTAGCGCCACCTATTTATAGCAGGAAATGACATATTTTATAGTGTGATGTCCAGTTTCTAGACGGGTGACCAGATTCACTTCAAATGTTGTCAGCCCCTCCTTGACAATTTTTGGAAGAAGTCCTCCGAAAATTGTGAGTTTGGGTCGAAGCGTGTGCCGGTTCTGGCCCGTCAAAGTTCGGAAACCCAACTTCCTGTTTGAAACCTCAGATTTTGGGGTAACTTCCTGTTGCGACTCTCTACTTTATCCTACAGATGGAGCCATTGTATTACTCTTTGATGGGTTTTTGGAAGGGGGTCTCTGTGTGTGTGTGTCTGTGTGTGTGTGTTTGAGGGGGGAGGGGAAGAGGAGTTGATTGAGTCTGTGAGAAGCTGCCACAGGGAGGTTACAGTCAGGAGAGCCAAGAGCTGTCACAGATGATGAGCTCTGAAAAATATTATCACAGAAAATAATTAGCATAAAAGCTTTTATTTTAAATTTGTTGCAACAAATTCAGGTTTCTTACAGCATTTTCCTTATTGAAAACTAAATTCTACCTGAAATGTATCAATAAAAATCTTCTTTTGCAGTTAATGTCACCAGTTTATAGTTTAGTTTTAATAGCATTCCCTGTCACTGATGTGCCTTTAATTATCGGTTCTATCAGGGATCATTTATGTGTTTATCTTACGGGGGTGAGCCACCTCACAGGTTGGTTATATTACCTGTTGACCTCAGCTCAGTGAGCTAAGACAATGTTTAATGCAGTGTTTTTTCTGATATGAAAATGGATATTATTCAGCACATCTAACCTCAGCAGGCCCCTCTTCAGAAACTCATATCTGCAGATGTCAAAGCTGGCTCAAACGTTGTCCACAGTCTCATGACATGTTTAACACGAAGCACAGCACGCTGGTTAAGCTCATGGCAAACTGTTACTAACAGCTAAAATGAAAGCTTGTCTGTATGTAGTCTAACTGGTTAGTTTGTCACTAATCTCCAAATTTTGCAAATTGCTATAAACCACTCTCTTAAACCAGTAACAGTCTGAGCTGGAATGATAGGGGTCTGTATGGATAAAGATAAAATCCTAATGATACCCATCCCTACAGCTGGTTAGTGGCTTCGCCCTGACTTTAGGCAGATGAGATATTCACTGTTCAAATAACTTCATTATAACCCTTGTTTAAGCATAAATGATTTATATATGCACCCAATAACAGAACTTGCAAAAAAATGCTTTTGCTCAAAGCTCAAAGCTTGTAAACTCAAGTTAAAACTGAGTTTTATCTCCTTTTGGGAGGGGGTATCTGTGTGTGTGTGTGTGTTTGTGTTTGTGTTTGTGTTTGAGGGGGGAGGGGAAGAGGAGTTGATTGAGTCTGTGAGAAGCTGCCACAGAGAGGTTACAGTCAGGAGAGCCAAGAGCTGTCACAGATGATGAGCTCTGAAAAATATTATCACAGAAAATAATTAGCATAAAAGCTTTTATTTTAAATTTTTACATCTGGGAAGTGTGAACTGTTACGCCAGCGTGTGCCCTGCGACCTGCGTTGACCCCGCGGTTGCCGGGGTCCCGCGGTCGCCGCTCCCCCGACGGGCGCCGGGTGCGAGGGCCCGTTCAACGCTGCTCGCAGCTTTAATTATTATTATTATTATTTTTTTTCTTCTTTTTCCGCCTCTTTGATCGCCTTTTTGAGGGCCTTAAAATGCGTCAAAACTCCTGAAAATTTGCAGACGCGTCAGGCACGGTGAAAAATTTAAGAATTTAGGGGTCTTGAGCATGGGTGTGGCAAAATGGCCTCGGTAGCGCCACCTACATTTTTAACGGAACAGCCCCTCAAGCCCGTTGCGCCTAAAAATCTGAAAATCTGCACACATATGTAACATCCCATGACGCACCAAAAAGTCTCTTGGAGCCATATTCTAAACCCAACAGAAAGTATTTTTATTTTGACCGGAAGGTGAAAAAATTGTGTGTTTTTGGCCATTTCCAGGGGTCGCTTGAACGCGAACTAGTCCTAGACGCATTATCCGATTGACTTCAAAATTTGATAATTTGTTCTTAAGACATAGACGAAGTTAAATTGCAAAAGTTTCGGACTTTTCATTGAAGGGCGTGGAAGTTATGGCCCCTCAAAGTTCGATCACTCGCCACAAAACAGGAAGTTGCTTTAAATTTGCTATATTTCGGCCATACTTTGTCCAAACTGCATCAAACTTTACAGGATTGTTAATGGTACCTATCTGCACACATCCATATGTCAATATTCATACAATTGTTGTAGCACCACCTATTTATAGCAGGAAATGACATATTTTATAGTGTGATGTCCAGTTTCTAGACGGGTGACCAGATTCACTTCAAATGTTGTCAGGACAGACTTAAGGATTTTTGGAAGACTGGCTCCGAAAATTGTGAGTTTGGGTCGAAGCGTGTGCCGGTTCTGGCCCGTCAAAGTTCGGAAACCCAACTTCCTGTTTGAAACCTCAGATTTTGGGGTAACTTCCTGTTGCGACTCTCTACTTTATCCTACAGATGGAGCCATTGTATTACTCTTTGATGGGTTTTTGGAAGGGGGTCTCTGTGTGTGTGTGTCTGTGTGTGTCTGAGGGGGGAGGGGAAGAGGAGTTGATTGAGTCTGTGAGAAGCTGCCACAGGGAGGTTACAGTCAAGAGAGCCATGATCTGTCACAGATGATGAGCTCTGAATAATATTATCACAGAAAATAATTAGCATAAAAGCTTTTATTTAAAATTTTTACATCTCGGAAGTGTGAACTGTTACGCCAGCGTGTGCCCTGCGACCTGCGTTGACCCCGCGGTTGCCGGGGTCCCGCGGTCGCCGCTCCCCCGACGGGCGCCGGGTGCGAGGGCCCGTTCAACGCTGCTCGCAGCTTTAATTATTATTATTATTATTATTATTATTTTTTTTCTTCTTTTTCCGCCTCTTAGATCGGCTTTTTGAGGGCCTTAACATGCGTGAAAACTTACCAAAATTTGCAGACGCGTCAGGCACGGCGAAAAATTTAATAATTTAGGGGTCTTGAGCATGGGCGTGGTAAAATGCCCTCGGTAGCGCCACCTACATTTTTAAACGGAACAGCCCCTCAAGCCCGTTGCGCCTAAAAATCTGAAAATCTGCACACATATGTAACATCCCATGACGCACCAAAAAGTCTCTTGGAGCCATATTCTAAACCCAACAGAAAGTATTTTTATTTTGACCGGAAGGTGAAAAAATTGTGTGTTTTTGGCCATTTCCAGGGGTCGCTTGAACGCGAACTAGTCCTAGACGCATTATCCCATTGACTTCAAAACTTAATAGTATGTTCTTAAGACATAGACGATGTTAAATTGCGGCAGATTTTGAGTTTTTGTTGAAGGGCGTGGAAGTTATGGCCCCTCAAAGTTCGATTACTCGCCACGAAACAGGAAGTTGCTTTATTTTTGCTATATTTCGGCCATACTTTGTCCAAACTGCATCAAACTTTACAGGATTGTTAATGGTACCTATCTGCACACATCCATATGTCAATATTCATACAATTGTTGTAGCGCCACCTATTTATAGCAGGAAATGACATATTTTATAGTGTGATGTCCAGTTTCTAGACGGGTGACCAGATTCACTTCAAATGTTGTCAGCCCCTCCTTGACAATTTTTGGAAGAAGTCCTCCGAAAATTGTGAGTTTGGGTCGAAGCGTGTGCCGGTTCTGGCCCGTCAAAGTTCGGAAACCCAACTTCCTGTTTGAAACCTCAGATTTTGGGGTAACTTCCTGTTGCGACTCTCTACTTTATCCTACAGATGGAGCCATTGTATTACTCTTTGATGGGTTTTTGGAAGGGGGTCTCTGTGTGTGTGTGTCTGTGTGTGTGTGTTTGAGGGGGGAGGGGAAGAGGAGTTGATTGAGTCTGTGAGAAGCTGCCACAGGGAGGTTACAGTCAGGAGAGCCAAGAGCTGTCACAGATGATGAGCTCTGAAAAATATTATCACAGAAAATAATTAGCATAAAAGCTTTTATTTTAAATTTGTTGCAACAAATTCAGGTTTCTTACAGCATTTTCCTTATTGAAAACTAAATTCTACCTGAAATGTATCAATAAAAATCTTCTTTTGCAGTTAATGTCACCAGTTTATAGTTTAGTTTTAATAGCATTCCCTGTCACTGATGTGCCTTTAATTATCGGTTCTATCAGGGATCATTTATGTGTTTATCTTACGGGGGTGAGCCACCTCACAGGTTGGTTATATTACCTGTTGACCTCAGCTCAGTGAGCTAAGACAATGTTTAATGCAGTGTTTTTTCTGATATGAAAATGGATATTATTCAGCACATCTAACCTCAGCAGGCCCCTCTTCAGAAACTCATATCTGCAGATGTCAAAGCTGGCTCAAACGTTGTCCACAGTCTCATGACATGTTTAACACGAAGCACAGCACGCTGGTCAAGCTCATGGCAAACTGTTACTAACAGCTAAAATGAAAGCTTGTCTGTATGTAGTCTAACTGGTTAGTTTGTCACTAATCTCCAAATTTTGCAAATTGCTATAAACTTCACTCTCTTAAACCAGTAACAGTCTGAGCTGGACTGATAGGGGTCTGTATGGATAAAGATAAAATCCTAATGATACCCATCCCTACAGCTGGTTAGTGGCTTCGCCCTGACTTTAGGCAGATGAGATATTCACTGTTCAAATAACTTCATTATAACCCTTGTTTAAGCATAAATGATTTATATATGCACCCAATAACAGAACTTGCAAAAAAATGCTTTTGCTCAAAGCTCAAAGCTTGTAAACTCAAGTTAAAACTGAGTTTTATCTCCTTTTGGGAGGGGGTATCTGTGTGTGTGTGTGTGTGTTTGTGTTTGTGTTTGTGTTTGAGGGGGGAGGGGAAGAGGAGTTGATTGAGTCTGTGAGAAGCTGCCACAGAGAGGTTACAGTCAGGAGAGCCAAGAGCTGTCACAGATGATGAGCTCTGAAAAATATTATCACAGAAAATAATTAGCATAAAAGCTTTTATTTAAAATTTTTACATCTCGGAAGTGTGAACTGTTACGCCAGCGTGTGCCCTGCGACCTGCGTTGACCCCGCGGTTGCCGGGGTCCCGCGGTCGCCGCTCCCCCGACGGGCGCCGGGTGCGAGGGCCCGTTCAACGCTGCTCGCAGCTTTAATTCAGTTAGAGATCAGTTAGAGGATGGTGAAAATGTACACAAAAGTTACATTTTACATACATACATACGTACAGGTTAATGTAAAACATACAGTGCATCAAAGTTAAACTGTACGCAGCATACATCAGTGCAACAGATAGGAGTCTTTGTATGTGTCTGAAATGGAAATGAGACACACATTTAACGAAGCAAATGCATTATTAATAGACAATATTTAAGAGGCAGAGGAACCCTCCAGACCAGTAGGGGCGGTAATGCGCACTGAAGCTGTTTGATACCTGCCATCCACCAAAGAAAGGGACGAGCCTCCACCATAAAACGCATGTGCGGACTCAAGGTGAATGGCTTCTGCTGTACTAACGTTAGCTGTTGGTGAGCAGCTGTTGCGCTAACGTTAGCTGTGAATAAGCTGGGTCTTCGTAATACGACAGAGAAAGGAGTTACGAATTTGTTTGTTCCTCACAGTCAGAGTGAACCTCTTGACACCAGGTAGTTTTCTACTACTCTGTTAGCCTGCAGTAATAGCTAATGCTAGCGTACTTGTTCAAACTTGTCCGGTGATAGTGTGGCCGTCAGATTCACAGAGATACAGGAGGATAAGGGGGGAGCATTTAGCTTACGTAATGGACGTTTGAGCCTTGGAGTTATCAGGGTATTTGTACATGTGTTATCTTGGTGTGTTTGTCTTTCTGACTGTCTGCATGTCTCTAGGTTGAAGCTGAGCCAAAATAGACGTGCTTGCTGTTGATTCATCATCCACACAGAAACACAACTGGACCCTGCAAGCAGACACAGACGCACCAGAATGGCCAGTGTAAGTCAAGTGTATATGCAGCTGTTTAAGAGACAGCGATAAATATGACGTAACTGTGTGTGTTTGGGTGAGGAAAGCAGGAGTACGTGAGATGGCGACGGGCAGTGCATATCCAACTGTATGTCCACTCAAAGTTTGCTTTACTAGGTACAGCTGTAATGTTTGATGCAGTCGAATCCAATTGTTCTGTCAAAAGTCAGCTGGTGTGATGTCTGCAACGTGTTGTTTATTCACCTCTGTGTTTTATCACTGTCAGCAATATCATTCTGACCACCGCACGGGTAGGTAAACTTTATGGCAGAGCTGTTGTATTGAATCGCAATGGATTGTCACACTTGCACACCTGCTTATTCATGGCGGTGTCTCTAGAGTTTGCTTAGAATGGTGCCAAAAACAAAAAAAACACCAATTTAGCATCAGTTCTGTGAAGGGAAACGCCTGATGAGAGAGGTCAGAGGAGAATGATTGGAGCTGACAGAAAGGCTTTGATAACTCAGATAAGCACTCTTTACAACTATGGTGAGGAGAAAAGTATTTTAGAACGTACAATATGTCCAATCTTGAGGTAAATGGACTACAACAGCAGAAGACCACTTCAGTGGCCTCCCCAGTTACTCGATCTGAATCCAACAGGGCACCTGTTGCCAGCTTGAATGTGCAGCTGATCTTCAGAAATGATGTGATGCAATCATGTCAACGTGGAGCAGAATCTCCAACATTGTGGAATTCCTTTGTGGAATCTATATGGAAGAACTGAGGCTGTTTTGAGAGCAAAGGGAGGAACTACCCACAGTGTTCCTATTAAAGTGACCACTGAGTGTATGTTTGGATGGTGGGAGAGTGCGTTCCTTTATCACAAAACCTATAGATCTCTTGACACATTAATTTTGACTGAAGTTAAGAGGTTTGTGTATGTTAGCCCAACTTGGTTTTCACCATTTGGACTTTTGAACACAAAGGTGTTTTTTAAATCTATTTACTGAGTTGTTTTTTTTTTCATTTTGAATACCCTACGGACTCTCAGTAAACAATGTGTAGTTGGGACTTTGTGAAAGTTGCTACCATTGATGTGTTAGCGTGTGTTGTGTTTGTGCTCAGGTGCTGTGCCGCAAAGCCAGGCTGGTCTCTTACCTCCCAGGACTTCATGTGTTGGTGCATCGTGTGGCTGGAGCCAGAGCCTTCTCTGCTGCTGGATCCTCAGGCTCTGATGAGCCCCATGTAGCCATCACTCCATCTGACATGGGTATGTCATACATGTTTTTGGTTTACACTTTAACATAGCTGGATCACAGTGAGTGTCTCGTTATACTGGATTGACATTCGGCCGGTCAGTTTTGAGTAGGTTGCAAAAACACATATCAAAATGTTAAATAGCTGTGCACTCTCTTCCTCTGATCCATTTGTTTTTGGTATGGACTAAACCTTTGTGTGAAACCTGAATTTTCATACATCATGTACTTTTCCTGATTTGCCTCCCTGGTTAAGGACTGCGGACTGTGTGGCCTGATGAGAGTATGGGACCTTTTGGGCCCCAGGACCAGCGCTTCCAGCTACCTGGTAATGTGGGTTTTGACTGCCACCTAGAAGGATTAGCAAAGCAGGAGAAGAACCTGACACACAAGATGGTCCCTGATGTGCTGTCGGCCCCATCCAGTAGTGAGAGACATGAGTTCATACTGGCCCAGTTCATCGGAGACTTCTTTGTAAGTGTAATGATGTTAACATGAGTACTTTTTCTGATGACAGGAAGACTGCTTAATTTTAAAGAGGAAAGCCACTCAGATACCATGGCCAGAAAAAACAATTTCTAATTGGTTAGCCCTTCTGTTAATAATTTCACCAGGACACCAGTCCACAGTTCAACTACTGTTCCAAAATCAGTGCCAAATGTATTTCATGCTGTGTTAGCAGTTATGTAACTCCCTGGTTAAACAAAACGAAACCAGTTAAACAAAGTTAAACTACTTATGAAGAGAAAGAGCATTTACCACATTCTCTCACTGTATTCTTCTCTTACTCTCTTCCTCTTTTATACATACTACATATATCATTGATCATCACCTGGCAGCCCGCAAGTAACATCCAACCGGCCAAAGCTTCCCCTTCAGCCTTCAGAATAATAGATCAATTTATCGACATTGACCACCACCACTAGTAATGGAAGTGAATCTTGCTGCAGCTCTGAACCAGTTTGCTCAAAATGCTAATGCCTGCTAATGACTCTGAGTCACTGGATCTATTCCTCACATCCTAAAAATTCACTTGCTTCTTCTGACAGTTGTCTATGTGTGTGTGTGTGTGTGTGTGTGTGTGTGTGTGTGTGTGTGTGTGTCAGGAGAAAGATGACCCGGACTCATCTCAGAGTGTCAGTAGAGCTGAACAGTACTTTGACAATGTCAGTGTGGAGTGTGCCATACAGTCCTGCCCTGAGCTACTACAGAAAGGTACAGCACTGATACTGCACTCCTCACACATATCATTCATAACATCCAGCACCTTTTTCTTTATTATTATTACACTATTGTGCTTCTACATCCATAAACTTTTACCCACTTTTTTCTTCTTTTTCTTCTGTACACTAATTAGTCATATATACATACATACTTTGTGCTACAGAAACAATTCAGGTATCAAAATGTTCAGCTTTTGAAGGACACGCGTGCTTGTATTTTCTACTATTCATGTGCGATTTTATCCATTTTTTTTATCAATTAAAAAATGAATGTAATCCTATGGAAGCTCAGCTCATCCTTTTGGAAATGTATTCAACTTTGCAATCTTACTAGTCTGACGTATGTGCAGCTGCAGACTCCATATTTGGCTTAAAATGTTACCAAGACCTTGATCTTTTAATGGTGTACCTTTTTAATGCTGCTAAAATGTTTAATTTAGGAGATTTGTGGTGTTTTTGTGAGGGTTGTTATAGTTTCTTGGAAGATTTATCAGTGTGTCATGTGACCACCTTAAGTATGGAACTCTCCTGTCCTCCCCGCTTCTTTAACTAATCATGTCTCCCATTGTGTTTGGAGTGTGTATATTTTCATGCTCAACTACTCAAGCGCTCACAGAAAATACTAACATCTCAACAAAAAAGCTTTATTTTTGAATCCTAGAGAGATTTATATGTATGCTTATTTTCCAAAATTTCTGCTGTGTGTGCTTCAGTGGTGCACCATATAGAGAGGATGCTTCCCGATGAGAGGGTTGGCAGTTTGATCCCAGGCTCCTCTGGTCACTGAACCAAAGTGAAATTGATTACCTGATGGCAAACCATTCAGCTGTCAAAATGTTTAGTTTTTCCTGGACATTTATACTTACTCAGCCTTTTTTCTGCTATTTGTACTATTCAGCTTTTTCTGCAATTTTGCTATTTTGCTATTCTGCTTTTTATATATTCTGCTATTCAATTTTAACCATTACTTCAGAGATTACTTTTGGCTTTCAATTTTCTTCTGCATTTCAACTATGTTTCCAGACATTTTAAGCATTGCTTCAGCATTGCTGCAGTATTCACGCTGCATTTACTGCAGGAAATGCATTTTCTAGTTTGCACTAGTTATTAAGAACCAGGCAAAAGCTGTTTGTACACATTGTCCTGTGTTAATAGCTCAATTTTGTCAAAATGCCACTGTCTCTGTCTGATAATTCAAAAGTATGTCATTCTCTTTGTGTCTACTAGAGCAACAATAGCTGGGTGTAGCTGTTCTAGCTGATGAGAAGCAGTGTTTCTGTCTCATTTGTGTGTCTCCTGATAATGTGATGAACAGATTTCCAGTCCATGTTTCCTGAGGCGCCATCCTCTGGTATGATGGTGGTCACAGTTACCCAAAAGACCCAGAACGATATGACGTCATGGTGTGCTGAGGTGGAACAAGAGAGAGAGCAGATGCTTGACAAGGTAAGCTGCTGTCTGGAGTTTGTTTGAACTTATGATGCTGCTTCAGGATTTCTCCTGTCTGACAGTTCATACTGTGTTTTTAAGTAATGCTCAGATACACAGCAGGTTCTTCACATCTCCTTCTCTTATTTTTAAAGTGAAGAGTGCTGTGACAAAACAAATGTAGACATGTAACATGAAAAACATTTAAAACATACATCTTATAGTCAGATCTTCATTTAAATTACAATTATGAACTGGCACAATGTATTATAACAAAGAAATAATTACATTGTTCTTGTCCATATTGAAAACATCATTCAAACATTCACAGTGCAGGTCAGAAAAACTATGTGAACCCCTCGGTCACTGACATAAACAGAAACTAATTGGAGCCAAACCTGGAAACCAGATTGGAGATGTGGGTTAGAGCAATTCTGACTTGTAAAAACAACATTTTGAGTTTGTTGTTGACAAGAAGCATCTGCTGACATCTGCAACATGTCTTGCTACAATCAGAATTACTTTGTTGATTGCAAAGTAATGTCAAAAGTTTAGATAGATCTGCCACAGTTGCTCTGTGGACTGAGGCTGTCTCAGTGTTCAGTGTTCTCAGTGTCTCTTTTCTGATAGTTCTTTATGACTCTGGCTCTATGTTTGGGATCCTTGTCTTACTGCAGAATGAATGTGGGGGCAGTCAGACACCTCTCTGATGGAACTGATGATAGGAGTCTAAACATCTAAAGCTTATAAAACTTTGCACAGTACTGTATACAGATGGATGACAAATTAAAGGAAAAAACAGAATAAATGAGTGGAGAAACAGGATGACAGTGCCCCCATAGTGATCGTTGATTTGATGGGTATGACACTGAAGGGAATCATTTTCTATGGCCTTGGCAGTCACCAGATCTCATTCATTCAGAGACTCATTTAGAAAAATTAGAAGACTTTTCATCATAGTATTTGAGTGGGTTGCTGGATTGTCAGATGTCTCTAACCAAATTGAGGAGTGGGATGCTCTGTAGTTTGGGTGGAGGTGGAGGGAGCATTTTCTATGACTATTATCTTAACAGAGTGAACTGGCTGGTAACCTACAGTGTTATAGGTGTACTGTTTGCAAGTGTCCATGTCGTTCAGTCCTATGCTGTACATTTTCCATTGAGTAATAAGTGCTCAGTGAATGAGTTTTAATCCAAATTTGTATTTTGGCCCAAACTTTCACCTTGGTGTGGTGAATGTGGAGTTTCCAGTTGTGTTCCCATTATCATATCAGAAGTAAATCAAATGAAGCACCGTTGTTGTTGTATCACACATTAATGATAGTTGCTCCTTTCTGTGCAGTTTATTGATGGAGCGAAGGAGATTTGCTACGCTCTGCAGAGAGAAGGATTCTGGGCTGACTTTATCGACCCATCCTCAGGCCTGGCGGTAAGATACCACTATTGCTGTTACTGTCTTATTGTTTTAAGAGTTAAACACATTCACAACTTGCTCAACAATTCAAGAGTGAATACTAGAAAGACCATGTGTAGTGGTCAGTTTTTGTGACTTTACACATATTTTTTAACAGCCTGCATAAAGATCCACTCCCTGACTGTTCTATTGTGTCCACTAACTCAACTGTGCAACCAAGCGCATGCTAATTAGGAGTCTATAGATCCCCAATGTCCAGTTTGACTTAAATATAGTGTTGAGCCAGATTAGTCTAAGGTAAGTAAGAGACCCTCACAAAAATAACAACTAACTTGTTTTAACAAAGTTGTGGAGCAGTAATAAGAAGGGAAAGAGTGTGGTAAGCCCTTGGAAATGTACAGCAGTCTAGATATCATTGGTTGTGTGTGTATACTGAAAATGGGTCTGAATTATTTCTGAATGATAAATGTGTGTGTCCCTTTCCAGTTCTTTGGCTCATACACCAACAACACGCTGTTTGAGACAGATGATAGGTACCATCACCTGGGCTTCCAGATCGAGGACCTGGGCTGCTGCAGAGTAATCCGACACACTCTGTGGGGGACACATGTTTTTGTGGGGACAATATTCACCAACGCACCACCAGCAGCCTTATCATGAAGAAGCTGCAAGGCAGCTGAACATAAACTCAGGGACACTGGGCTGCCCACTGTACTATGTAAAAACCTGTCTGGACTGGTTTGGTGATGGTATCCATTTTAACGCAATCCTTCAAGAACATTATTAACTGACTCCTCAGTGTTTTTACCTTTGCAGCATGTATGTACAGATATTAGCTGATATTGATTTATATTTATAGATACAGATCTCACAGGTTGAAATGCTGCTGTCAACAGAATAAAGTGTTTCTTGACTGAGCTGCAAGTGTTTCTGTAACCAGTTTCAAATCAGTTCTTATCTGATTGTGTTGTCTGAACTGTATTCAGATTTTTCATGAAAGGGTTAGATTATACTGTCACTGAGATTTGCCCTGACAATAAAATACCAATATCAGCAGGGGGAGACTGAACATGTTCTATCTACACCCCTACTAGCTTCAAACTGACTGTTCCACACAGTGACAGAGTAGCATAAGCAAAAAACACACACAAACACTCCTTGTCATCACTATGACGGTGTTTAAGATTAGAAATTAAGAGTGAGGACATTTGAATACCGAACAAAGAAAATGTTTTGTTGTTCTGTATGTTCATGAACATTTGAATAGACCCTAACAGTTTATATTCGAATACTGATGTCTGCAAAAATCCAATTTTGATCCCCTGTTCACACGTTGCTACGGAGGGTAGAGAAGCAGCAGAATGTCAGCCATTTTTAATAGACACACAAGGGGCAGTGTGTCAATGTGTCATCACCGGGTGATGCCACACAGGAAACAGTAACCGTTTTATGTGCTATGCTTTGGAGGAGTTTGAAAAAATACATTTTGCATATTTCATAATTCTGCTGAATTAGGTGGAAATTGGTGTGAGATTCAGACAAGATTCAGCTGAATTAACAGAACACATAGATGTGAGGTTTTTGAATGTGCAATGTATGATGCAGGAGTTACTGGCCAAAATGCCTGTACCTTGGTTATAGCATCACCAGCTTTTTTTTGTTTTTGACGTGTGCACGGTTTTATACCTCCACTAGAAATCATCCTTGCAGAGGGAGGACAGGGAGAGAGAGGACAGACAGGGGAAGCATAAACTAAGAAACAAACAGGAGAGAAAGAAAACACAAAGTTGATGACATATAGTAGTGTGTTATAAAGGATGTGAAAATTTCCCAATACACTTTAAGTAGTTTCTAAAGATGGTGCCAGGAGTGGGAGAGCTTTTCAAAACCTTCCCATCATAACATTTCATTTGACAACTGTCTGCCTACTACAAATGAATGCTTTGACGCAGCTTTCTGAGTGATTGTGTACTGTATGTTTACAGAAACAGGCAGTATATCACACTCACTCAGTACTAGAACAATGAACAACAGTATCACATTAGAGAGCATTAACTGGAACAGATAAATGAAAGCTGCCAGTACTGACTCGTGGAAAACAGTTCAGGTGGAGTGTTTGAAGGTGTGAACATGTGTGTGTCTGTGGTGAGCGCTGGAAACCACAGCCACACTGTGTTCTCACTGCGTAATCCCCTGGCTGACCACACTGGGAGCCCCGCTCTGTCACATCTCCACATCCAGTAATCCTGTTAGACCTTCACACCAGGAATTCCATTCAATTACAACTCAGATCAGCCCCAAGGTTTGTAATGAACCACACTGCATTGTCTTGGGCTGACAAAAGCACAAACAAGCTGTAGACTGGTGCCATGCAGGTGGGGGAAGGAAGGCATGCTGGGAAATAGAACTATATAATTGTGAGCCACTTAAATAGAGGAACATGGATATGGTTGAACTGAGTAGCTTTACAGCGTGGCAATATAATGACCATCTAAAAATGACAAAATTAACTGTTTGTACAAAACCTTCAATTGAGAGATGGTTGAGATTTCAAGACATGCAACCCTCCTGTCTTCTCTAAAGTAGGGGTGGCAATAGGTAGTTATATCATGACAATTTTCCCAAACAGTTGTCTAACCCTAACCAAAGGTAAACCAAAGTTTAACCATTGAGTCATGAGTCGTTTTGGATGAAAGTGACAAACAGCCTCTTGTTTCTTTACCGTGTGTATGAGGATGTAAAATTTAAAGTTTAAAATTCTGAGTTGGTCTTCTAACCCATTAAGTACACTCTGTGAAAAGTTATAAGTGTGTTACCTGAGCACTGCATTTTACTATGGGGGATTTGCTCAGAGGGAGATTCTGAGGTAGCAAACTCACTGGTACATCATATTAATATTCATTTTTGGTTTAATGACTCTTGGTGCAGTGCAGCACTGCATATCAAACACTGTCAGGTATTGAAAGCTTGAGTCACGTGTCAAGCTGGTAGTTAATGAAAACTTAAGAAGCTCTTAACCATAGTCTTAACACACACAATTTTAGTAGCTAGTGTAACCCAGTCCTGGCATGCATTAGTAGGACTCAACTCATACATTTACATTTGGTACTAGTTGCCGTCCATGTCTTCTTAAACCCATCTTTCTCAATAAATATCACATTCACTGCTGGAACAAACAGTTCACAAAGACAGTCCACCATCTCGGTCACATACTGTACATTCATACATTGGCTTGTTTAAAGGGCACAGTACACCAATACACACAGTACAGCGTGTATGACGTTCCCTCGCTCACAATCAGAGGTCCGTGTAATTTCACCTGGCCTGCACCTCTGACCCCTGTCTAATCCGTTTCCCCTGACATTCCAGTGGGATAACAGGGGAGGGGGCACCGCTGACTCCAGGAACAGGATAACTGCCCCACCTTCCTTTTCTTCATAAAATTAGCCTTTACCACTGAGCAGTTCATGGTCTATCCACCTCTCAGCTGCAACAGTTTTTTGTATCACTGTTTAAGAGATCAAGCTATTGGAATATTTTTCTGCTCTGTATCAGATAGAGAGACTAACCTCTATGGTTTTCTCTACAGCTCTCCACTTGTGCTACATAATTCAAATCTCTGCATCAGGAGCAGGGAACAGGATATGCTACAAAACCTACAACAGAGTTGGTGTGTTTTTCAGTTATCATTGTCTACTGTTAAATGTGCATTCACATTTTTTTTTGGAGTGGTCTGTGTGTCCACCCGATGAATCAAAGTCCATTATTCCCTCTCTTTACATTACAATGGTGCTGAGTAC
Source organism: Lates calcarifer (assembly GCF_001640805.2). NCBI lineage: Eukaryota > Metazoa > Chordata > Actinopteri > Centropomidae > Lates > Lates calcarifer. The sequence continues at coordinate 20,510 of NW_026116480.1, forward strand.
TAGTGAATACTAATTTATAATATTGTTTAGTGCATTATTAAAGGTTAATTTTTTGTTCTATCATGTTATGCTTCTTTGAAGTAGCCTGGTTTCAGACCTTAATTCACTGCA
>NW_026116481.1:0-4144 GCF_001640805.2 Lates calcarifer
ACAGTGCAATAACAATAAAGCATAACAGTCAGAGAACAGACATGGAAAAACAGTGGAATAAACAAATAAAAGCATAACAGTCACAAACAGTCAGAGAAAGACATGGAAAACAGTGCAATAACAATAAAGCATAACAGTCACAAACAGTCAGAGAAAGACATGGAAAACAGTGCAATAACAATAAAGCATAACAGTCACAAACAGTCAGAGAAAGACATGGAAAGACATGGAAAACAGCGCAATAACAATAAAGCATAACAGTCAAAAACACTGAAACAGTGGAAAAACAGTGAAAAGCAGTCAAAAAATGGCATAGTATAGTATAATGCATGAGAAAACACTCAAAAATGTCATAGTACAGTAAAATACAATAGGCTTCATTGTGATTGTACAGTTAATTACAATGAAATTGTGGTGCTCCACAAAGACAGACTATGCACTATAGAACAGATTTAAATACAAATAGAAATATGAAAATGTACACAATACAAGAGATTACAAAAAAATACAAGAATTATAAAAATTTACAGTGTCTACTTTAAAATAGAATCTACATAAACGCAACAGCGCACGACTGTGCAAAGAGTCTAAGCTTTAAGGTGCGGCTGATGGATAGTGTCCTTGGCTCTGTGTGTGTGTGAGGTGAGCAGGTGGGGGTGGGGATGTGGGGAGGGTATGGTCGGTGTTTGCGGTCCGAATGGCCCAGGTGAAGAAGCTGTTGGTGAGTCTGGCGATGTGGGACTCCATTGACCTGAAGCGCCGTCCGGAGGGCGACAGGTCAAACGGGTGGTGGGCGGGGTGTGAGGGGTCTCCTGTGATGGATCTGGATATGTCATCCAGGGAGGGCGGGGGGAATCTGATGATTTTCTGGGCGGCGTTGATGACCATCTGCGCGGCCTTCGCTCAAATACTGTCATACTACGGTGAGACATGGAAAACAGTGGAATAGTACAATAAAGCATAACAGTCACAAACAGTCAGAGAAAGACATGGAAAACAGTGCAATAACAATAAAGCATAACAGTCATAAACACTCAAAAACACTGAAAAAAGATCATAGTAGAATAAGGCAAACAAACAGTGGAAAAACAGTGAAAAGCAGTCAAAAAATAGTATAGTATAATGTGTGAGAAACACTCAAAAATGTCATAGTACAGTAAAATACAAAGGGAGGGCAGGGGGAGCTGATGATTTTCTGGGCGGCGTTGATGACCCTCTGCGCGGCCTTCGTGTCCTCGGCCGTGGAGCCTGTGTACTGCGTGCTCAGAAGGTATGTTAATACGCTCTCCGCAGAGAAGTAATAGAAGGCCAGCAGCAGCTTCTTGTCCAGATTGTTTTTCCTGAGGACGCGCCAGAAATGCAGCTGCTGCTGAGCCTTCTTCGCTAGAGCCTTGGTGTTGTGAGTCCGGGAGACGTCGGCTGACAAGTGGGTGCCCGGGAACCTGAAGGTTGTGACGGTTTCCACGCGTTCTCCGTATACGACAAGGGGGGTGTGGTCTCGTCTGTCCTTTCTGAAGTCCGTAACGACTTCTTTAGTTTTCTGGACATTCAGTGTCAGCTTATTAGCTGAGCACCAGAGGGACAGTTTCTCTACCTCAGCCCTATATACCATCTCATCTCCATCTACATCATAAAATATCAAAAGCATGAAAAACACTCAACAAATGTCACAATACAGTCACAAAATATCATAAAGCATAAAAAAATAGCATGAAAAACAGTCACAAAGCATGTAGGAGCCACACATTCTTTGCTGGGGATTGTTTGGCTCATGTGGGCACCGTAGATGGCGCTCGTAGGTTATATTAGGGGCTGAATCACCTGCACTGGGTGGAGAGAGGAGAGTCGGGTAGCCGTAATTTTTGTTGACCGCCTTTTGTTCAGTTATGACACACATATGCAAACAGTACACGTTTTACATCTGATCCATGCGTGTATCTCCAAATAGCCGGTGTAGTAGCTGTTGTGTTTATCAGTAAACATTCTGAAACTTACCTAGACTCAGCGTGCTTCTCTGTACTGGCAACACGTCAAACAAACATACAGGACCTATCTCTACCTCTCAGGTGACGTTAAAGGGCTGGAAAGTCGTCACAAAGCACACAAAAAAGTCACAAAGCAAAAAAAATACACAAAAAATAACACAAAGCATAAAAAATACACAATATAGCATAAAAACACAAAAAATTATCACAATACAGTGAAAAACAGTTACAAAATATCATGATGTATGAAAAACAAAAAAATGTCACAATACAATGAAAAACAAGTCATAAAATAACATAAAGCATGAAAACACTGAAAAAAATGTCCTACTGGAATAAGGAATGAAAATAATCAATCAATCAATCAAAAATATCATAGTAAAGTAAAGCATAACAAATAGTGAAAAAAACCACACGATAATAAAGCATGGAAAACAGTGAACAACACTCAAATACTGTAATAGTACAGTAATGCATGAAAATCACTCAAAAATGTCATAGTATAGTAAGGCATGAAAAAAGGTCAAAAAATGTCATAGTATAGTGGGGCATGAAAAAGTGTCAAAACAGTCAAAAAATGTCATAGTACAGTAAGGCATGAAAAACAGTGGAAAAACACTAGTCATAGTAGAGTAAACCATGGAAAAAAATGTCATAGTATAGTGGGGCATGAAAAACAGTCATAAACACTCAAATACTGTAATAGTACAGTAAGGCATGAAAAACAGTCAAAAAAGGTCATAGTACAGTAAAGCATGAAAAACAGTCATAAACACTCAAATACTGTAATAGTACAGTAAGGCATAAAAAACAGTCAAAAAAAGTCATAGTACAGTAAAGCATGAAAAACAGTCATAAACACTCAAATACTGTCATAGTAGAGTAAACCATGGAAAACAGTGATAAACACTCAAATACTGTCATACTACAGTAAGGCATGAAAATCACTAAAAAAAATGCCATAGTAGAGTAAGGCATGAAAAACAGTGAAAAACACTCAAATACTGTAATAGTACAGTAACGCATGAAAATCACTCAAAAAGGTCATACAACAGTAAAGCATGAAAAACAATGGAAAAACATTAATAAACACAAATACTGTAATAGTACAGTAAGACATGAAAAACAGTGATAAACAGTCAAAAAACATCATAGTACAGTAAGGCATGAAAAACAGTGGAAAAACACTAGTCATAGTAGAGTAAACCATGGAAAAAAATGTCATAGTATAGTGGGGCATGAAAAACAGTCATAAACACTCAAATACTGTAATAGTACAGTAAGGCATAAAAAACAGTCAAAAAAAGTCCATAGTACAGTAAAGCATGAAAAAACAGTCATAAACACTCAAATACTGTAATAGTACAGTAAGGCATGAAAAACAGTGGGAAAACACTCAAATACTGTCATAGTAGAGTAAACCATGGAAAACAGTGATAAACACTCAAATACTGTCATACTACAGTAAGGCATGAAAATCACTAAAAAAAATGCCATAGTAGAGTAAGGCATGAAAAACAGTGAAAAACACTCAAATACTGTAATAGTACAGTAACGCATGAAAATCACTCAAAAAGGTCATACAACAGTAAAGCATGAAAAACAATGGAAAAACATTAATAAACATAAATACTGTAATAGTACAGTATGACATGAAAAACAGTGATAAACAGTCAAAAAACATCATAGTACAGTAAGGCATGAAAAACAGTGGAAAAACACTCGTCATAGTAGAGTAAACCATGGAAATCACTATAAAAAGGTCATAGTACAGTAAAGCATGAAAAACAATAAACAGTCAAAAAACATCATAGTACAGTAAGGCATGAAAATCACTCAAATACTGTCATAGTAGAGTAAGGCATGAAAATCACTCAAAAAATGCCATAGTACAGTAAGGCATGAAAAACAGTGGAAAAACACTCAAATAACGTCATAGTAGAGTAAACCATGGAAATCACTCTAAAAAAAACAGTCAAAAAATGTCATAGTATAGTAGGGCATGAAAAACTGTCAAAAAATGTCATAGTATAGTAAGGCATGAAAAAAGGTCAAAAAATGTCATAGTATAGTAGGGCATGAAAAACGGTCAAAAACACTCCAAAAAATGTCAAAGTATAGTAGGACATGAAAAAGTGGTCAAAAACAGTCAAAAAAAG
>NW_026116482.1:0-16242 GCF_001640805.2 Lates calcarifer
ACTAGATCATCTTCAAGGTTGTAGGCAGGTTTCACTCCTGTATATTAAATTACTGTAGATAAATCTAAAGTATTCTAATAAGCCCTTAATGAATTGATGTCATTCAGGAATATGGATGGAGTTTATCTCTTATTTTGACAGAATAAAACAATAGAGTGCTCCAATGAACTACTTAATAAGTTAATTACTGAATCAATATATGTCACTACACCGGCATACATGCCCATGTTATGTGTTACGTAGACTATGTAGACAGAATATGCAAAATCAGAATACTTGGGCTGTCACTTTTTATTTGAACATTTGAACCTGTTTGAAATTTAGGCTGCAGTCTCTATAAGCACATCAGGCCATTTGAAGTAGTTTGTTTGTGATCCAACAGACTCTATCAGCTTGACCTATTACATGCCCTACTGCCTAAGCTAATGATAATACAGTGTTATTTTGTTACGAAAATGGCGAGCAGAGCCGACCTGATAATCATGACACTAAAACTTCTGAGAAGCAGCACGTGGAAGTGTTTTGGATGGCAAAGTCACAAATAAAGATAAGGCTAATTGTCGACTTTATCAAAGGAAACTGCTTCAACAACATGAATCTGCAGACTCACCTGCTAGCTTACCATCCCACTGAGACAGCAGAGGCAGCACAGACGAGGAGAGCAGTGCCAAGTGTACGGCCTCATTTTACTGCATATTATTCAAGCACACTCAGTTCTAATTAGTTTGAACAACTGTGGGTTATTTTAATTCATTCAATGTTGATTTTGAAGTGACAGTCTTACAATATACATGCTACAGTTACAGAATTAGATTTCATGTCCTGAGAGCAGGGCTGACTCCACAGTGGAGCCTCCAGGTAGACTCCTCTCATTACTGCACACACTCCTCACTTCTCTGCCACACTGAGAATGCAACTGACTTGAAGCAGTATGAACAGTATGTGTATGTATATGATTGGTTGTCTTTTATGTGTTTTTAATAATAATAATTTATTTTTATTCATTTAGTTTGCTTCAAGCATGTTGGTCTGACAATAAGGCTTTGTACGTGTGCTGCTTATGTCTCTACCATTTCAGAAACTGGTGACATTTTTGTCACCATCATTGTTTGTCAACATTATACTTGTGGCTAATAATCTAGGGGGTAATCTTTGACAGTGATCTCTTGTGGGACATGATTACTGTAATGCACTGCTCACAGGCTTTCGCAAGAACCTACAATTTATTTATGTGACTTCCTGTAGAAAATATTGTTTTTATAGACTTATTATAGACTGGACACCAGGCCTGTGTCTGTGACTGCTGAGGTGTTTTGTATCTCTACCCTTGCATATTCAATCTTGAGTGTACAGCATCCAGCGTAAATGTCAGCTCCATTCAGCGCAGCTTTGGCCTTCTGGAGCACATTGAACTGACTCAAACCTGAGGTTGTGGCATTAAGGAAAGAACACTACAAATTCCAGCAGCACACAGCTCCACACAGAAGGTTAAGATACATGTTCCCACATTAAGTAAGGATACTCTACCATGGCCTGGATCCCATTTCGTTTAAAGATGACAATCCTTAGCACACTGCCGATGGGGTTACACACAGTGTACAGAAACATCCTGGACCAAAATGCAAAAAAGAAAGAAATTCAGGATTCAACACAATCTGAAAGTTTTTTTAATGCTGCAGTATATCTTAACATGCCACTGTGCATTGCATGAATTCCATAAACATTGTGCAGAAATAAGAAAGAAATGAAAACCCCATGTTTGTTTGAAAATCAATAGATAATCCTTTTTTTTTTTTAACTTTTGTTTCAAAAAGTGACTCAGACATTTGAACACTCATATAAAAAGCTTGAAAATTTCAATCAACAAAAACTTTACCTCCAGACAAGATGATGATCAAAACTCAAAACTTCATAATAGACTGACAAAGTAGCACTACTTCAATAAGCGATAAGCAATTGACAATGAAGGAATCCTAACCTAAAAACAAGCTGAGCAAACAGCCTGCAGCCCCTTATTGATGTCCTGTGTCTGACAAAAATGGCTGGAAAACTTTTACATTTTAAACTTGAAACTATTTTATTTGTTTTTTTCCAGTTTTAATTATCAAGTCTGTTTATCTTGGAGAGGGGGAGACCTCTGAGGAGAATTCAGCTCCAGCTAAACTATGAGCACTGAAGGAATCTTATCCTACAAATGAAATGCAATGAGATATAGGAGTTGTTTAATGATGCAATCAAGCCAACTACTTCTGCCACCCAGTTGGACATTATATCACTTGTGGAAAAACCCTGTGGAAGTGGTTTGGCTTTAAGAAGTCAGACCTCCAGCAAGCTACAGTCTTCTGCAAGGTTTGCAAGAAAATGGTCACAGCTATAGGTGGCAACACAACCAATTAGTTTCACCAAAGGAAGCAAAACACAGACACAAGAATCACGAAACCCAGAAGTCGTGTGAGGACCAGAGTTTTTCTGTTGTAGCGGGTCATGTGCGGTCAAAAAGTATTTTTTTGTCATATCATCTTGAATATTGTTGCCACAAATTACCCTGAAATATCATGATATTATTTTAAGGCTATATCACCCAGCCCTAGTGAGCGGAGATTTTTGTTGTGAATAGTGTGAAATTTGATCAGCTGTGTCTACTTCACAAAAACTATTATGTTGAATGTAAATATACATTCAGACCACATTGATTATATAATTTACATTACAGGACTTAGGACAGATGGTTACTGCTTTTAAGAGAAACCTGAAAAATTAGTGAAGAAACAGGATGACAATACCCCCATCCATAGGGCAAGGGGGGTCACTGTGTTTGATGAATACGAAAATTCTGTGAATAATATGCTATGGCCTTCGATCAGACCTCAACCCAGTTGAACACCTAGGAGAAATTCTGGGCCAACATCTTAGACAGTGCTCTCCACCACCATCATCAGACAAAACACCACATGGAGTAGTATCTTTTGTAAAAATGGTGTTCTATCCCTCCAGTAGAATTCCAGAAACTTCCATCTATTCATCCATTATCTATACCGCTAATCCGTAAAGGATCGTGGGGGGGATGGAGCCTATCCCAGCTGACATTGGGTGAGAGGCAGGATACACCCTGTACAGATCGTATTGCAGAAACTGAAGCTGTTATGGTGGCACATGGTGGCCCAACGCCTTACAATATATAAACACACTATGTTCTGTAGTTTGTTTGAGAGAGAGAATGTGACAGACTGGCAGATGAATTAAATATTACATACTCTATACTGACAATGAAATGTTTATACATTGAATCAGGAGTTACCTGAAAAGGTCAAAGCACATTTCAGTCCAGTTACAACAAATGACCAAGTTTTAAGACTTTTCAGTGTATTCTTATATATTCCAGTCAGCCATTAAAATTTAGTGATAGACTGATATGTTTTTTCAGGGCCGATACCAATACCAATTATTAGTAGTCAAAGAGGCCGATAACCGATATTTGGAGCCAATATTCATTTGTAGTAAAAGTGAAAATACTGGTGTCAAAATTTTGAATGATACAAACTCCAACACTGAACTTTGTTTAAATGCCTTTAAGCATATGTTTATTAAACAGCTTTGCAGATTTGCAACATGTTAAAGGTTTTTTTATTTTAGACAATAGACATCTTTGTTTTAAAATTCTAACAAAAAGTGCAGGGAGCTCCCAGGCTCAGCAGCATGTCTTATAAAGTTAAATGAAAACTTAATAAATAGCTCCCTAAAGTTTTCTACAGTAAATAAAGTTTCCAAAAAGTTCAATATAACTGAAATGTTATTTTATCTTTCACTTGTCTTTGTTTAAGTTCAACAAAAACAAAGGGTGCAGGGAGTTCCCAGGGTCAGCAGCATCTCTTATAAAGTTAACTGAAATTTTAAAGAGAATAAATAAACAGCTTCCTGAAGTTTTATAAAGTCAATAAAACAAAGGTTTGCACAGAAATGTGAGTCTCAAATCAATTAGTCCCCATTGAGCAGCAGCAGATTGTGGTGCAAACAGCAGAGTTGTTCAGTGTGTGTGAGCACTGTGCATGCACAGCTCTCACTGCTGACTGGCTGTTGCCGTGGCTCTGCCTGTGCTGTGTGATGGTGCTTGTGTGGTCAGTGTGTGTGTGTAACCAATCAGATGGTGCTGTACAATGCTGGAGACAGGTAGTGACTGCTAACAGAGAGGCTCAGCTGCATCAGAGCCAAATGACCGAGTTTTAAATTGATCTCTTATTGGCTGTCGGATTAAAAAAACACAGCCGGTGCCGATATGCATAAAAAAGCCGAATATCAGCACCAATAATTGGCCCGGCTGATAATCAGTCTATCCCTATTAAGAATTTACTGGTGGGGACTTGAAACTAGCTGCAGATTAACCCATTACATTGAATATATTTCCCTTCTGTTTTTTATTGTAAAAGTTACACTATTATTATTATGTAGTGCAACTTAACTTCCTCTGTAGAGTTAATGTTAATATTGTGCTGATAATCAGCTGTATTCACTAACAATATAACAATACATAAATACATCTACATACAGTAGATGTAAATGTACGTGTGTGTATGCATGTGTGTTTACCGTGGTTATAGGGTAGAGGGGGTTCTGTATGGACAGCAACAGGACCTTGTTGCCACTGTTGGGGTTGTCAGCATTGGTAGGCCGGGTGATTCTCTTGGATGTGGAGTAGTTAAAGTATGCCTGTTGGCCTAATGAACAGATGGATGAAACACATATGAACACATACAGTCTTCTACAGATAAGCATGTCTAACTAATCAGTCTCATCTGTAAGTTTTCACATGAAAAGTCTGAGAATCAAACCTGCAATGTATACTGGCTCCTTCGCTCCACAGGACACACAGCGGTCAGCACTCTCCACAGCTGAGAACTCCACTAGAGCCTGACGTTTGAATGGCATCATCATCACATAACTGAAAACACAAACATAAACATTAAGATAGGACATACACATGCTGATAATTGAGCTCTTTTCCACAAAATGGCCTTTCACTAGAAACACATCGCCTCCTGTGCTAGCCAAGGTGTGTGTGTATGTGTGTGTCTTTTACACCATACTTTTCCCTGCAGCTTCATTCAAGTAAATGAGAGGTTAATGAATACTGCATCATGCAGGGAGTGTTAATAATGGAGAAGGAATCATTTAGAGTGGAAACTGCACTATCACAAAATGTTTCCTTCAATTATTCAGGATCTGTAACTATCTTTACACTAAAGCCACTGAAGCTGAGTGTGGTTTATTACACCAGATCACTGTGTGCCCCACAAATGTTTACTCATGTTCAAATAATAATAAATAAATAAGTATAGTATAATAGGAAAAAAAACAGTTCTGAGAACGTCCCCACTGGTGTAAAGGATATTGCCTTGTAATGTTCCCAGACAGTCCAGATATGGAGCTCTTTATGGGAATGTTATTGGTGGACTCTCTGGGAATGTTCAGTGGACCCTTCCCACTAGAAATTGCACATTTCCAGAACATTCCAAGAGCATCCCTGCTGATGTAAAGCACATTGCCTTGTAACTACTAGAGTTCTTTATAGGTAGGGGGATGTTATTTGGTGGACTTTCAGGGAACACACAGGACGTTCAGGGTCTCAGGACTTTTAGGGTTCATTACTTAAAGGACGTTCCCTGTAGATCCACTTTCTACACTACTTTAGAGGGAATTTCCATTTTGGTTATTTTAGGTCCTCTAAAGGTAATGCAAAAGGTCCTTTAAATGTTGTGCAAATATTATGGCAACATAGTGTAGAGACTGGGAGGGAGCATCCTACAGAAATAGTCCCCTTAACGTTCCCTCCTATATCAGCTACTCACCTGGACTCCTGCATTTTGCTCTTGCTACATCAAGAAATAACATGAAAAATAATGACTTGGGTTTAGTCATTCTTACTAATATTATATGTTAGAAGTTAAACAGGACTTCCAGCTCCTCAAACTAATGATATGATCAGCTGATTATTTTCTCATCATCCCTGATTACACTAAGTGATGTTTCTTTTTCCTCACAGAAAATCTTTAGCTGAGTACAGACACTGGCTTGCAGGGACATCACATCAAATAACTGATGGAATCAATGTTAATTAGCAGCTAATACAGCTAATATAATCTGAGGTATCCCCGCCATTGTAGGGGATACACTGTGCACACACACACACACACACACACACACAGACACACACACACACACACACACACACACACAGAGACACGGTGGCTGCTGTCTCACCATATGGGTCCAAACTTCTCCAGGGCATCTATCAGGTCTGCTTCCACCACAGCCTCACACAGACCCCTGACATGGACCACAGGACTGGGAGATATTCGATGGAGTCCTCGCCATTATCCTACAACACACACAGTTGACCAGTTTTATCAGGCTGATCTGCAGCTTGCCTGCAAACCAGGGTTCCAAACACAGACATCTGTGGTGTAAAATGCAGGGTTATTTGGCAGAAAACATTTACCTGGCACAACTTTAGCCACAATGAAATGTGATGGCATACAGTAAGGTGCCGCAATGCCAATCGCATACATCCCTGGTACATTACTTTGTAACATGAACAACACCATTTTAACTGTTCCCATTGTAACTATCTGAATGGAAGATACAATGATTAACACAATAATAACTTTATTGCTGTCACCTTGTATAATATGTGGTAGAAAGAGGACTAGAAGTGAAAATCACAATTTTTATCATGATACAATATTATATCAATATAATGGACAACAATTACATTTGTCTGCTATGCAATTTCAATTCCATTCGATTCAGGAGCCAGCGATCAATACAAGACAATATTAACACCAATCACTTCCATTCATATCAAATCACAAAAAGGAACTAAAATTCACTGGACATCTTTATTCCTAAACCCAACCAGACATTTAAATGAAAAAACAATCTTCTCTTTTAACATAAATAGACCTTTTCACTATAAAGTGCCACAGTCTGATATATTGAGCTTTACATTTTTCACATTCTATGTAAGGGACAAATGAAAGAACATTAAATTCCTATTTGCATACATCAAAGCAGAACATTGTGTAAACCTTACTCCTATCTAGAGCCTAAAACTACATATTTTTAGAACTTAGTAATACAGTAGTACAGTCTTCCTGGATCACAGTTACACACATCTTCAAATATAGGCTACATTTTTCCTCATCAGATTACCACTCACATTTTGTTTGGAGGTGTGCACGCTCAGGTGGAGAAAGACGTGCCAGGGGATTTTCAAAATAAAGGTGTGTCTTTCAAATTATTATATCGTAAGGGACTGTGCTGTTATATGTTATCTTAGTGTTGGGTTAGTGAAGAAACGCTGTTCAGATTGTTAAATTGAAGTACTGTTATTTGAGGGTTAATGAACATGTTTCCAGCTTAGACATGGGAAGCCTGTCTGTCATGTGTCATCTGTCAAAAGGGGCTGAAAGTGAGTCGATTTAGGTAGTTTGGGGTTTTTGTTATTTTTGTCAGTGCTGGCTACACAGGAGCCCACAGCAGCCTGTGTTATTGATTAATTAATAAAAGTTGTGACGAAACCAGCTGACGTCTCTGCGCTTGCTTGGCAAGGGACGTTACAGTAAGTGTGATGACTGATCGATGTTTTCATTTTGGATCGATGCTATAAGATTGTTTTGTCACATTACTATTACCACTGTTAAGAATGATCTTTCAAACTCAGTGGATCTTCATCACTGCTTTATAGATAACAAAATATTCATATTATTGATAATTATTGATAAGTATCAATATTGTTACATCCTAAAAAATCCATGGTCTGGTCATCATTTTTATGCTACTATGAAAACCCATTCCTACAGAGGGGGAAGAACAATAATTATTAACAAACTGTCCAGTTTTCGCAGTAGAACAGAAGATTAGCAGCATGAATGTGCAGCCAACAAATTTGCAGAAAAGATGTAATGTGAAACATGGAGCAGAATCTCTTGTGGAATCCAAACCAGAACTGAGGCTGTTTTGAGAGCAAAGGGAGGCCTAGTATTAGTGTGGTGTTTCCTAAGAGCATGGCTCACTGAATGGATTCACCATATTTACCATATGTGTTAGTAGTCCAAGACAGCTTCAGAAAAAAAATCAGTCTGGTTGCTAATATTTTTTATGCACAGCCAGTGCTTGAGTGGACCTTATGGCTAGTGCCTGGTTTTACAAGTGAAATGCCTCCCTGACCAGTTTTAAAGGGATGTAACTTATTTCACCAGTCATTTACTACACATCCAGCCTGTCAGTTTAGACTGACTGAGCAGAACAATAACTGACCTCTGTCAGTGCAAGTTTGAAGTATTTCCACATCTCCCAGTATTTAATCTTGAATAAATGTAAGACTGATGAAAAGCAGGAAATCACTGGTCGTTAAAGAGCAGCACAGCTGGCAAAGGCCCATGTTCCAACACAATGTGGTTCTTTTGGACTGTCAGTCATGAATATGGAGTATTCTTGAGGATTCAGAATCAGGACATGGAAATAAAGACAGGAGAGAGACAGAAAGACAGTGAGATTTCTCGTCATATACTCACACTTCTCTCCAATCTTTTCTTCTTATCTTGTTTATACCCCAGACACTCTCTCCTTTTAACTTTAATCTCCTCGCTCTTCTGCTTATCTCATTCTCCTTCTATTATCTATCCCATCCCCCGTCTTCCCTCTTTTTGTCCTTCTCTTTCACATTGACATTCCTTTTAGTCTATTTATAGAGGCAGATGGCTCATCTGAGTGTTTGGAGAGGAAAAACAGGGCATGAGATGAACTTCTCTCTCTGCTGACCAGGCTGCTAGCTTCTGTGTTTTAAACACATTAGTATTATTTCTGTACAAATCTAACATTTAACATTTATAAACCATGTGTGTTCTGCCCATTATCCATTGCTGTAAATTCAGTACTTTGATACAGGGTTGATAACACTTTCTAAATACAGATTTCTATATATCTGATATAGTAAATAGGACAGTATGCAGCTTCAATTTCAGAGGAGGTTCTTTCTCATCTAATCCCATAAATTATGCAGACCACAAAACAGGCATTAAGTAAAAGAGCTATGCCTTCATACTGACTCAAAAAACACAAACTGACTTTAACTGACATTTTGATTCCATTTGGATCTTGGTTTGGTTAAAAAAAATAAAAAACAAGTATACCAATAGGATGATAGTCTCCATGATGACCCAGTCTTACAGGGTTAATGCACAAACACCAACAATCTGTAGGTTTTCACTCCAAATAACAAAATTAAAACCTGCAGACTGTTAAACTTTAAAGGGATAAGGGAAACTGCAACATGCTTCACTGTAAATGCAAACATTGTCCTGACTAAAGCTAAAACAGTGCATTTAAACTTAATTCATACTAGTTTTTTATGTTTACTTGCTCACACTGAGTTTTCTGTACTTTTGATCAACAAACTTATTTCCTTTAATTCTATGTACATGGTTTAACTGAGTGTGTAGCTTGGTTTGCGGTATGAGACCTAAGTTACAGAACTATGTGCCCCTTGCGCATGCCCATTTCCGGTTGGCGCGCATCTACCACTTTAAGCAGAGGCCAACTCGGGGAGCGGTCAAAGCCAGCACAGAAGGTGAAGTTGACTTCGATAAGTAAAGCTTTTGTTTATAATTTGTCAATATAATTTATTTTTTGGAATTTAGAGTTGTTCGAAGAAACCAGCCTGCAACTCCGGCTCTTCGACTTTCTGAGGCATTGGCATGTTAGCTTGTGTGTGTGTATGTGTACATGCGCGCACGTGTACACAGAGCAGACGTTAAAAATTTAGCAGCAGTTCAACGTGAGTGAATCCGAATAAAAGTGCTTTGACTCGATCTAAACGACCTGAAACGAGCCCCAGTGTGTTGTAAATCTGCAGCATATCTCCACCTGTTGCTGCACCAGCCCTACTGTCTGTTAGCTGCTGGATTAGCGCGCGCTGCTAATTTAGCTGTTTTCTTAACCAGTTAATTTAAGGCTGTGGAGGGAGCGGCTCCGTGCTTCACTTACAGGCACCAGAAGTCAGTGTCAGGTGCACTCATGCTCGTGCTGGGGTTTAAACCTGGCTAAAGTCAGTCCGGAAGCTGTGTGTGACGTTAGTTAAGTTAAAGTTTGTTTGTAGTTTGTAGACACAACATTCAAACTGAGATCCTCTTCTCTGGCTCAACTGTACATGCCCCTGCCCCTTACAGCAGTCAGACCTGACCCAGTAAAGAAAAGGGAGTACAGTGCTGCAGCAACTGGCGTGTTAGATTTCAGCTTCTGTTAACTTGGGTTATGGGGAAAAGCACTGTAACACCTTCAAATGAAATTATGGACACAGATGTTGAAGACCTCTAGATAAAATATAATTTACTCTCACTCAATAATTACAGTATTTTGTTGAATTCTGACACCTTGCTCTGGCTAGTGACTTAACCCAGTTTGTTTTATTTCATGCAGTGGTATGAGAACCTGGTAAATGAAAAACGAACACAGAAGAAAGTCCAGGTGGGTAATGCTTTCATTCAGAAATTTGAAAATGCTGGTTATAGTGATGCTGATCTTTAAGTAATACATTTTGTCTGCATAAGGAGATTTTCATAGACACTGCTGTCTGTTTTATTGCACAAATTTGAAGACTATTGAAACAAAATTGATGACATGACTGTTAAAATTGTACTTAATAATAGTGATAGTAATATTTGTGATGCAGAGAAATTGTGGAAGAACAGCCTGCAGTCAAAAGGATGATGGAACGTTGGCCTGTGCTGTTCACACAAAGTCAGGTATGGTCCACCTACACTTGCACTATACTGAACCACACCATAAGTAATCATCATTTTCATTGTAGATTACTCTTTTCATTAGATTATTTTAATGATTAATTGATCATCTAGTAGACCTAACATTAAATGACTAGCATGGTGGAGGAAACAATTCCTTGGATGTGTTTATTTTTTGTTGACAGAGTTGCCAGTAAAAACCTCAAGAAAGACTTCTATGAATCTCTGGACCACCACACCACCCGTCTCATTGACCTCTTCAAATCCAGAAAAGGAGTCCTAGGCCAATCACTTGATCGCCTCCTCCAGCCAATCTATACACAAGTAAGTGATTCTTCATCATTATCACCTTATAGTAGTGAGCTTATTTGTGCTTGAGGTAGTCAAAGGGATAGTTCTACATTCTGGCAAATACACCTATTGTCATAATAATAATAATAATAATAATCTGCATAGTCATATGAGTAGGTACATTACCTTTAATTGTCAGTGCCTGTTGTTTTGAGATCTGTGGGGTAGAGACGCTGATGCTCAGTGAACACAGCAGGGTGACGGCACAGGTCCCTCAAAACTCATCAAATACACGATCCAACAACTCCAAAGCGCTCTCATGGACAGGTTGTGACTTGCCCGTTCACCACGCTATGAAATAATAATGTTATGAGTTGTTTTCAAGGCAAATGCATAGCCAGAACTGGAGAAGCTGCACCAAACGTGCACCCCACCCATCTGGAAAGTAGTTTCAGCTATGCATTTGCCTTGAAAACAACTCATAACATTACATTACATTAACGTTACATTATTATTTCACGGATTATTTCACAACAGGTACTGATAATTAAAGTTAATGTACCTTTAAATAATAACACATACTGTTGTAGAAGTAGTAGTAGCAGCTATAAGAATAATAATATATATAATCTACTACTTACACTACTATAGTACAAGTAATTATTTAACTACCTCAAGCACTTGGAATTCAATGTTGTAACCTGAGCACACTGCCTGTCGTAGTCTGATTGTTTTTTGTCATTTTTTCCATGAGACATCACCACAACACGCACTGCTGTCCTACAGTGTCTTCCCTGTATCTTGGAGATAATTCCAGCGAATTCTTCCTCAGCTGCTCAGTAAGTACATTTATAATAATGATCATAATACCATCACACAGCGCTTATTTTATGACATCATCAGACCTCAGGTTTAGTTCTCAGATTTTTCTCAGAACTTTCCAGCCTCACAAGTCTTTAGTTGCTTCAAGTCCTGCAATGGGCATAACAGCATGACACAACACAGTCTCAGACAGAATAGTAAACTTTGCTAAAACTCAGGTCAAGTTAGGTATTACAGCATGTATTCATGTATGTATTATACTTTGCAAGCCAAACGTGTTTAAGTGGGGATGTCACACACTACACAACACTAAACAGCTATTCACTTTGATTACAACAGTGAACACACTATAACAGTGGGTCATAACATCCTGCCTACATTTCATTTATTTTTATTTTGAATGCAGGATTCAGACACAGCCAGCTGACTTCACCCAGGTGCCTGTTGGGGTTTCTTAGAATCATGACTGAGGACACACCCACCATCGATTCACAGCATTGCCATCATCCTTGAAGGGAAACATTGTCATTGAGAGTGAGCATGATGGGCCTCAACAATTAAACCAGAAAATTATACCTCTCCATATTGGTATTCTCAATAATTAAGAAAATAGGTACAGAGGTACAGAACACAGTGAGAATGACCCCTCTCACCAAAAAATCTGAATCCCTTACAATGACTGTCAAAAGAATAGCAGTGGGGGTTTTTGTTTGTTTTTGGGATCGGTCTTATTTTGTTTCATACTCATCCTGGCTCAGTATTATGAGTGGCACAGTTACTGCTCCTCATAATTGCAGAAAGGGAGCACCTCCTGTACTTGGGGGCCAACAGTAAAAAAAAAAGTTAAAGACCAAAAGTAAAGCAAAGTATGTACTGAGATGTATGCTTTTTGTATTTGTTCACTGTTTTTCACATTTGCGATTGGAAAGCATAAAAATATGTAAAGGCAGCAGAAGACATCCTTATGTAGGTCACATGATCCTGCCATCAGTGCAGGTGTTAAGTAATGTCCAGTGAGTAAAAACTGTTGAAAATGAACATAAAGTATGTTAAGTATTAAAATGTAGCGTACATCTGCAACACAGGTTGAATATTTGTCAGAGTTGTTAAATTGCTAAGCGCTGATTTGCTGCTGCTTGGAAGATATATGTACAAGTTCAGTGGAGGTTTTATTCAGGTTTTAAACTTTTACAGACTAAATGTTGCCAGGTCTGTTTGTTGCTGTGAGACATTCAGGAAAGTGTCGAGTGTGAATCGAGAGCCTTCTGTTAGCTTACACCCAGACCAATCAGCACACCTCACACACACTCATTGTCACTCTTAAGTCTCACTCATTCTGTTGTTTACAAATGCAGACAAAATACATTTTGGTGTTCATAATGCCATTTTGTGAGTCTTATTTTTTAAGTTAGATAAACTAAGGTATGTTAAATGAATTTACTCACTTACTTTGACACATTATATTCATTTCATGTGACTTATCTTTATTGAGTTCCTGTCAACTTTATTGAAGTGGATTACACTAAGATACCCTAAGTGTAGTGTATTATAAATTTGAAGTAATGCCCACTTGTTTTGGCAGAAAATATTAAGTTAATTTGACTCAAAGTATTTGAGTTGTAACAACTTGATTTAAATTTAACTATACTGAGATACATTAAGTGCTCACAACTTCAAAAAAAGTACAGCCTACTTAATTGTAATAATTTCACTGTACTTCACACAGTTAAGTTTGTTTACTTACTTTTCCCAAGGTAATCGGTTTCCTCATTTTTTTTTAACTAAACTCTATTTGTTAGAATTTACAGTGTTGTTGCTTCACATAGTAGGTTAGGTACATTGAGTGTATAACAGTGATCATCATGCACCACATCTGGCCCGCCAAAGGTTCCCATACAGCACACAGAATATTAATAAATTCAATAAATGTGAGGAGGAAAAAAATCTGTTCTGGTATTTATTAACAGCCACCACAATATCAGATACTGTTTTTTTAACCATTCCAAATTAATAAAATCTTGAGTCACTCAGCCCCTCCTTGCCCAGCTTTCTTTCTCTGTCACGTACACCCAAACACAACAGACCTGTCTGTCAAATGACTTGGCCTGAGGAGGCACAAAGATAGTCTAGACCAGAGGTAGCAGAACACTAACCATAAGCTGAACAGTCCAACCAATGGATTAGTTATCTAGTTAATCATTTTGAATACTTCAAGGCTTCAAACAGTGCTGCTGTGGCAGCTGAAGCAGTGTCAGGGAGAAAGACAGGAGTCTGCTTAGAAAAGCCCTTGGACAAATGTGGTTGATGATCCCTGGTGTAGAACATTTTCCTTGCCTTATGTTTAACTGGGGGTAGCCAGTGTGCCCTATGAGCTACAGTCATACAATAAGGGCTGCATGTAAAGGAACTTAACACCACCAGAAATCTTGTTTTTGCTGCAGCAGTGTCAGTCTACAGTGTTGGGTGTGGTTACAGGGCAGGACAGTCACTGTACATAATTCCTACAGAAACTGTTGCCACATGCTTCTCTAAGGGTAGCTGTAATATGCTTGTTGCATAGTTTTAGGATGGTGAATTAGCTATTCCTTTTTTTGTGTGAAAGGGTGGAGTGTGGAAATCATTTGTTTTTTGCGGGATTATTTCTCCCAGTAATTCCATTAACAATATCATCAATTCCACTATACCTTTATGTGTGTTTTACAAGAAAGTGTTGTTTTTACTACAGGGACTATGTAACTCCTGAGTTTTCAACATGGACATTTGTATTTTTGTGTCATATGGTATCTTTTTCTTCCAAATCTCTATGTTCAAAGCTGGCAATGTAGTCTGAAATATCATATCTCAGTATGTACTGCAGCCTGTAAAACACCCACAGCCACCATCTTCTCACTGCTCTCAGTCTGACACAAAGTCATGCTCTTAGTCATCAGCTCATACACTAATACAAAAAGCTAGCACTTTACTTCCCCTGGCAACAGGAATTAAAGTGCTTCTGGTTAGGGTTTAGAACAGAGTTTAGATCTGAGGACTGGAGAGCCTGCTTTCTCAATAATAACACTAGGTAACACAAATGTTGTTCCTGGATAGTAAGTGTTATTTCTTAATTGCTTATGTTGTAAAAGTATGGAAAATGGCCATTGTTCTCTTCAAACTTTGCTTTTGTGACCTGGATAATGAAATTTAGACATTAACCTATTTTCTATGTAACAATGGGCAAATGTGCTCATTTTCAATTCACATAAGGTCAAAATTAAAAAAAGATATGAATCAAGATTTACATGTATTTATAATAAAGTTACACAACCCCCATGTTCCAAAAAAGCTGGAAATGGGCAAGAAAAAACTGGGAAAGTGCAATGCTCAAAAACACCTGGAGCATTCCACAGGTAAGTGGTAACAGGTGATAGTACTGTGACTGGGCATAAAAGGAGCAGTCCTGAAAGGCTCCGTCATTTACAAGCAATGATAGCCCAAGGTTCTCCACTTTGTGAAAGACTGGGCAAATAGTCAGTTTATGAACAACATTTCTCAACGTGCAATTGCAAGAAATGAAAAGATTTCACTATCTACAGACCATAATATCAAAAGATTCAGACAATCTGGAGAAATCTCTGCATATAAGGGGCAAGGCTGAAAACCAACACTGCCTGATCCCTCAGGCACTGCATCAAAAACCGGTAAAATTCTGTGATGGATATTACAAGTGGGCTCAGGAACACTTTGTAAAACTATTGTCAGTTAACACAGTGCATCACTGCATCCACAAATGTAAGTTAAGGGTCTTTCACAAGACAATGCCAAATCACATTCTGCATGAGTTACAACAGCATGACTCTTGATGTGTTTGATCACGCAGGTATGTTGGGAAGCTGCACCATTGTGATCAATTACCAGCAGGTAATTCTTTCCATCCAGGCACAACAAGTCAGTCCCAACTTTCTGCCATCACTCATTTGGTATGTCAGTGATTGTCATGGACTCTTTTGGCTGTTTTGCTTGATATTTCCATTTGATATTTGTGACCATCCTGTCCATATTGATTCCTTGCCAATAAACAGCTGTTCTGGCCCTCCTCTTGCATCTTTCCATACCTAGGGTGTAAGGCTGAACAATTTTGGTTAAAATATTGTGATTAAAATTTGATTTGTAATATAATTTTGAATGTCTAGCTTCAGTCCAGGATTCACTATATACACATTTAAAACAAGTGATGGAGCATTATGAAAATATATGAATCCAAAATGTATTTATTCTAACAATAAATGGTATAGAACATACACATAATGATCCATAGAACAATTCTTACAAAACAAACAGTAGCACTACGTTCGCC
>NW_026116483.1:0-12778 GCF_001640805.2 Lates calcarifer
ATACTCTGAACAGAAGTAGAGAGACTGAAATCTCAATAACACTGTTTCAGAGTTTCTTAATTTCCAATGCTTATAAACATTCTTTATGTTTGACACCCATCATTTCCAGTCGGGGCACCTGTTGCCTCTGTTGTGTGAGAGAGAGTTTTAACGCTGAGTTTTAAGGCTTAATCAGCTCAGAATGGCAAAAAGGTGAACAGAAGAAGAGAGACTGAAATCTCAATAACACTATTTCAGTGTTTTTTTAATTTCCAATATTTATAAACATTCTTTATGGTTGAAACCCATCATTTCCTGTCGGGACACCTTTTGCCTGTTCTGTGCCTTGGGAGCAATGCCTGTCTGTGGAGAGAGTGGTTTTAAGCTGCGTTTTCAGGTTTAATCAGGACAGAATGGCCAATAGCTGTATACTCTGAACAGAAGTAGAGAGACTGAAATCTCAACAACACTGTTGTCAACGTTTCTTAATTCCCAATATTTATAAACATTCTTTATGGTTGAAACCCATCATTTCTCATCGGGCACCTGTTGCCTCTGTTGTGTGAGAGCGAGGTTTAATGGTGCGTTTTAATGTTTAATCAGCTCAGAATGGCAAAAAGGTGCATACTCTGAACAGAAGTAGAGAGACTGAAATCTCAATAACACTGTTTCAGAGTTTTAATTTCCAATGCTTATAAACATTCTTTATGTTTGACACCCATCATTTCCAGTCGGGGCACCTGTTGCCTCTGTTGTGTGAGAGAGAGGTTTAACGCTGAGTTTTAAGGCTTAATCAGCTCAGAATGGCAAAAAGGTGAACAGAAGAAGAGAGACTGAAATCTCAATAACACTATTTCAGTGTTTTTTTAATTTCCAATATTTATAAACATTCTTTATGGTTAACACCCATCATTTCCTGTCGGGGCACCTGTTGCCTTTGTGTGAGAGAGTGTTTAACGCTGCGTTTTAAGGCTTAATCAGCTCAGAATGGCAAAACGGTGAACAGAAGAAGAGAGACTGAAATCTCAATAACTTTCAGTGTTTTTTTTAATTTCCAATATTTATAAACATTCTTTATGGTTGAAACCCATCATTTCCTGTCGGGACACCTTTTGCCTGTTGTGCCTTGGAGCAATGCCTGTCTGTGGAGAGAGTGGTTTTAAGCTGCGTTTTCAGGTTTAATCAGGACAGAATGGCCAATAGCTGTATACTCTGAACAGAAGTAGAGAGACTGAAATCTCAATAACACTGTTTCAAGTTTCTTAATTCCAATATTATAAACATTCTTTATGTTTGAACCCATCATTTCCAGTCGGGGCACCTGTTGCCTCTGTTGTGTGAGAGAGAGGTTTAACGCTGAGTTTTAAGGCTTAATCAGCTCAGAATGGCAAAAAGGTGAACAGAAGAAGAGAGACTGAAATCTCAATAACACTATTTCAGTGTTTTTTAATTTCCAATATTTATAAACATTCTTTATGGTTGAAACCCATCATTTCCAGTCGGGGCACCTGTTGCCTCTGTTGTGTGAGAGAGGTTTAAGCTGCGTTTTAAGTTTAATCAGCTCAGAATGGCAAAAAGGTGATACTCTGAACAGAAGTAGAGAGACTGAAATCTCAACAACACTGTTGTCAAGTTTCTTAATTCCCAATATTTATAAACATTCTTTATGGTTGAAACCCATCATTTCTCATCGGGCACCTGTTGCTCTGTTGTGTGAGAGCGAGGTTTAATGGTGCGTTTTAATGTTTAATCAGCTCAGAATGGCAAAAAGGTGCATACTCTGAACAGAAGTAGAGAGACTGAAATCTCAATAACACTGTTTCAGAGTTTCTTAATTTCCAATTTATAAACATTCTTTATTTTGACACCCATCATTTCCAGTCGGGGCACCTGTTGCCTCTGTTGTGTGAGAGAGAGTTTTAACGCTGAGTTTTAAGGCTTAATCAGCTCAGAATGGCAAAAAGGTGAACAGAAGAAGAGAGACTGAAATCTCAATAACACTATTTCAGTGTTTTTTAATTTCCAATATTTATAAACATTCTTTATGGTTGAAACCCATCATTTCCTGTCGGGACACCTTTTGCCTGTTCTGTGCCTTGGGAGCAATGCCTGTCTGTGGAGAGAGTGGTTTTAAGCTGCGTTTTCAGGTTTAATCAGGACAGAATGGCCAATAGCTGTATACTCTGAACAGAAGTAGAGAGACTGAAATCTCAACAACACTGTTGTCAACGTTTCTTAATTCCCAATATTTATAAACATTCTTTATGGTTGAAACCCATCATTTCTCATCGGGGCACCTGTTGCCTCTGTTGTGTGAGAGCGAGGTTTAATGGTGCGTTTTAATGTTTAATCAGCTCAGAATGGCAAAAAGGTGCATACTCTGAACAGAGTAGAGAGACTGAAATCTCAATAACACTGTTTCAGAGTTTCTTAATTTCCAATGCTTATAAACATTCTTTATGTTTGACACCCATCATTTCCAGTCGGGGCACCTGTTGCCTCTGTTGTGTGAGAGAGAGTTTTAACGCTGAGTTTTAAGGCTTAATCAGCTCAGAATGGCAAAAGGGTGAACAGAAGAAAGAGACTGAAATCTCAATAACACTATTTCAGTGTTTTTTTAATTTCCAATATTTATAAACATTCTTTATGGTTGAAACCCATCATTTCCTGTCGGGACACCTTTTGCCTGTTCTGTGCCTTGGGAGCAATGCCTGTCTGTGGAGAGAGTGGTTTTAAGCTGCGTTTTCAGGTTTAATCAGGACAGAAATGGCCAATAGCTGTATACTCTGAACAGAAGTAGAGAGACTGAAATCTCAACAACACTGTTGTCAACGTTTCTTAATTCCCAATATTTATAAACATTCTTTATGGTTGAAACCCATCATTTCTCATCGGGGCACCTGTTGCCTCTGTTGTGTGAGAGCGAGGTTTAATGGTGCGTTTTAATGTTTAATCAGCTCAGAATGGCAAAAAGGTGCATACTCTGAACAGAAGTAGAGAGACTGAAATCTCAATAACACTGTTTCAGAGTTTCTTAATTCCAATGCTTATAAACATTCTTTATGTTTGACACCCATCATTTCCAGTCGGGGCACCTGTTGCCTCTGTTGTGTGAGAGAGAGTTTTAACGCTGAGTTTTAAGGCTTAATCAGCTCAGAATGGCAAAAAGGTGAACAGAAGAAGAGAGACTGAAATCTCAATAACACTATTTCAGTGTTTTTTTAATTTCCAATATTTATAAACATTCTTTATGGTTGAAACCCATCATTTCCTGTCGGGACACCTTTTGCCTGTTCTGTGCCTTGGGAGCAATGCCTGTCTGGAGAGAGTGGTTTAAGCTGCGTTTTCAGGTTTAATCAGGACAGAATGGCCAATAGCTGTATACTCTGAACAGAAGTAGAGAGACTGAAATCTCAACAACACTGTTGTCAACGTTTCTTAATTCCAATATTTATAAACATTCTTTATGGTTGAAACCCATCATTTCTCATCGGGGCACCTGTTGCCTCTGTTGTGTGAGAGCGAGGTTTAATGGTGCGTTTTAATGTTTAATCAGCTCAGAATGGCAAAAAGGTGCATACTCTGAACAGAAGTAGAGAGACTGAAATCTCAATAACACTGTTTCAACGTTTCTTAATTCCCAATATTTATAAACATTCTTTATGGTTGAAACCCATCATTTCTCATCGGGGCACCTGTTGCCTCTGTTGTGTGAGAGCGAGGTTTAATGGTGCGTTTTAATGTTTAATCAGCTCAGAATGGCAAAAAGGTGCATACTCTGAACAGAAGTAGAGAGACTGAAATCTCAATAACACTGTTTCAGAGTTTTTTAATTTCCAATATTATAAAACATTCTTTATGTTACACCCATCATTTCCAGTCGGGGCACCTGTTGCCTCTGTGTGTGAGAGAGAGTTTTAACGCTGAGTTTTAAGGCTTAATCAGCTCAGAATGGCAAAAGGGTGAACAGAAGAAGAGAGACTGAAATCTCAATAACTCTTTCAGTGTTTTTTTAATTTCCAATATTTATAAACATTCTTTATGGTTGAAACCCATCATTTCCTGTCGGGACACCTTTTGCCTGTTCTGTGCCTTGGGAGCAATGCCTGTCTGTGGAGAGAGTGGTTTTAAGCTGCGTTTTCAGGTTTAATCAGGACAGAATGGCCAATAGCTGTATACTCTGAACAGAAGTAGAGAGACTGAATCTCAAAACACTGTTGTCAACGTTTTCTTAATTCCCAATATTTATAAACATTCTTTATGGTTGAAACCCATCATTTCTCATCGGGGCACCTGTTGCCTCTGTTGTGTGAGAGCGAGGTTTAATGGTGCGTTTTAATGTTTAATCAGCTCAGAATGGCAAAAAGGTGCATACTCTGAACAGAAGTAGAGAGACTGAAATCTCAATAACACTGTTTCAGAGTTTCTTAATTTCCAATGCTTATAAACATTCTTTATGTTTGACACCCATCATTTCCAGTCGGGGCACCTGTTGCCTCTGTTGTGTGAGAGAGAGTTTTAACCTGAGTTTTAAGGCTTAATCAGCTCAGAATGGCAAAAAGGTGAACAGAAGAAGAGAGACTGAAATCTCAATAACACTATTTCAGTGTTTTTTAATTTCCAATATTTATAAACATTCTTTATGGTTGAAACCCATCATTTCCTGTCGGGACACCTTTTGCCTGTTCTGTGCCTTGGGAGCAATGCCTGTCTGTGGAGAGAGTGGTTTTAAGCTGCGTTTTCAGGTTTAATCAGGACAGAATGGCCAATAGCTGTATACTCTGAACAGAAGTAGAGAGACTGAAATCTCAACAACACTGTTGTCAACGTTTCTTAATTCCCAATATTTATAAACATTCTTTATGGTTGAAACCCATCATTTCTCATCGGGGCACCTGTTGCCTCTGTTGTGTGAGAGCGAGGTTTAATGGTGCGTTTTAATGTTTAATCAGCTCAGAATGGCAAAAAGGTGCATACTCTGAACAGAAGTAGAGAGACTGAAATCTCAATAACACTGTTTCAGAGTTTCTTAATTTCCAATGCTTATAAATTCTTTATGTTTGACACCCATCATTTCCAGTCGGGGCACCTGTTGCCTCTGTTGTGTGAGAGAGAGGTTTAACGCTGAGTTTTAAGGCTTAATCAGCTCAGAATGGCAAAAAGGTGAACAGAAGAAGAGAGACTGAAATCTCAATAACACTATTTCAGTGTTTTTTTAATTTCCAATATTTATAAACATTCTTTATGGTTAACACCCATCATTTCCTGTCGGGGCACCTGTTGCCTCGTTGTGTGAGAGAGAGTTAACGCTGCGTTTTAAGGCTTAATCAGCTCAGAATGGCAAAACGGTGAACAGAAGAAGAGAGACTGAAATCTCAATAACTCTATTTCAGTGTTTTTTAATTTCCAATATTTATAAACATTCTTTATGGTTGAAACCCATCATTTCCTGTCGGGACACCTTTTCCTGTTCTGTGCCTTGGGCAATGCCTGTCTGTGGAGAGAGTGGTTTTAAGCTGCGTTTTCAGGTTTAATCAGGACAGAATGGCCAATAGCTGTATACTCTGAACAGAAGTAGAGAGACTGAAATCTCAATAACACTGTTTCAGTTTCTTAATTTCCAATTTATAAACATTCTTTATGTTTGACACCCATCATTTCCAGTCGGGGCACCTGTTGCCTCTGTTGTGTGAGAGAGAGTTTAACGCTGCGTTTTAAGGTTAATCAGCTCAGAATGGCAAAAAGGTGACAGAAGAAGAGAGACTGAAATCTCAATAACACTATTTCAGTGTTTTTTTTAATTTCCAATATTTATAAACATTCTTTATGGTTGAAACCCATCATTTCCAGTCGGGGCACCTGTTGCCTGTTTGTGTGAGAGCGAGGTTTAATGGTGCGTTTTAAGTTTAATCAGCTCAAATGGCAAAAAGGTGATACTCTGAACAGAAGTAGAGAGACTGAAATCTCAACAACACTGTTGTCAGTTTCTTAATTCCAATATTTATAAACATTCTTTATGGTTGAAACCCATCATTTCTCATCGGGGCACCTGTTGCCTCTGTTGTGTGAGAGCGAGGTTTAATGGTGCGTTTTAATGTTTAATCAGCTCAGAATGGCAAAAAGGTGCATACTCTGAACAGAAGTAGAGAGACTGAAATCTCAATAACACTGTTTCAGAGTTTCTTAATTTCCAATGCTTATAAACATTCTTTATGTTTGACACCCATCATTTCCAGTCGGGGCACCTGTTGCCTCTGTTGTGTGAGAGAGAGTTTTAACGCTGAGTTTTAAGGCTTAATCAGCTCAGAATGGCAAAATGAACAGAAGAAGAGAGACTGAAATCTCAATAACACTATTTCAGTGTTTTTTAATTTCCAATATTTATAAACATTCTTTATGGTTGAAACCCATCATTTCCTGTCGGGACACCTTTTGCCTGTTCTGTGCCTTGGGAGCAATGCCTGTCTGTGGAGAGAGTGGTTTTAAGCTGCGTTTTCAGGTTTAATCAGGACAGAATGGCCAATAGGTATACTCTGAACAGAAGTAGAGAGACTGAAATCTCAACAACACTGTTGTCAACGTTTCTTAATTCCCAATATTTATAAACATTCTTTATGGTTGAAACCCATCATTTCTCATCGGGGCACCTGTTGCCTCTGTTGTGTGAGAGCGAGGTTTAATGGTGCGTTTTAATGTTTAATCAGCTCAGAATGGCAAAAAGGTGCATACTCTGAACAGAAGTAGAGAGACTGAAATCTCAATAACACTGTTTCAGAGTTTCTTAATTTCCAATGCTTATAAACATTCTTTATGTTTGACACCCATCATTTCCAGTCGGGGCACCTGTTGCCTCTGTTGTGTGAGAGAGAGTTTAACGCTGAGTTTTAAGGCTTAATCAGCTCAGAATGGCAAAAGGTGAACAGAAGAAGAGAGACTGAAATCTCAATAACACTATTTCAGTGTTTTTTAATTTCCAATATTTATAACATTCTTTATGGTTGAAACCCATCATTTCCTGTCGGGACACCTTTTGCCTGTTCTGTGCCTTGGGAGCAATGCCTGTCTGTGGAGAGAGTGGTTTTAAGCTGCGTTTTCAGGTTTAATCAGGACAGAATGGCCAATAGCTGTATACTCTGAACAGAAGTAGAGAGACTGAAATCTCAACAACACTGTTGTCAACGTTTCTTAATTCCCAATATTTATAAAATTCTTTATGGTTGAAACCATCATTTCTCATCGGGGCACCTGTTGCCTCTGTTGTGTGAGAGCGAGGTTTAATGGTGCGTTTTAATGTTTAATCAGCTCAGAATGGCAAAAAGGTGCATACTCTGAACAGAGTAGAGAGACTGAAATCTCAATAACACTGTTTCAGAGTTTCTTAATTTCCAATATTTATAAACATTCTTTATGTTTGACACCCATCATTTCCAGTCGGGGCACCTGTTGCCTCTGTTGTGTGAGAGAGAGTTTAACGCTGCGTTTTAAGGCTTAATCAGCTCAGAATGGCAAAAGGTGAACAGAAGAAGAGAGACTGAAATCTCAATAACACTATTTCAGTGTTTTTTTAATTTCCAATATTTATAAACATTCTTTATGGTTGAAACCCATCATTTCCTGTCGGGACACCTTTTGCCTCTGTGTTGTGCCTGTCTGTGGAGAGAGTGGTTTAAGCTGCGTTTTCAGGTTTAATCAGGACAGAATGGCAATAGCTGTATACTCTGAACAGAAGTAGAGAGACTGAAATCTCAATAACACTGTTTCAGAGTTTCTTAATTTCCAATGCTTTATAAACATTCTTTATGTTGACACCATCATTTCCAGTCGGGCACCTGTTGCCTCTGTTGTGTGTGAGAGAGAGTTTTAACGCTGAGTTTTAAGGCTTAATCAGCTCAGAATGGCAAAAGGTGAACAGAAGAAGAGAGACTGAAATCTCAATAACACTATTTCAGTGTTTTTTAATTTCCAATATTTATAAACATTCTTTATGGTGAAACGTCGGGCACCTGTTGCAGAGCGAGGTTTAATGGTGCGTTTTAATGTTTTAATCAGCTCAGAATGGCACATACTCTGAACAGAAGTAGAGAGACTGAAATCTCAACAACACTGTTGTCAACGTTTCTTAATTCCCAATATTTATAAACATTCTTTATGGTTGAAACCCATCATTTCTCATCGGGGCACCTGTTGCCTCTGTTGTGTGAGAGCGAGGTTTAATGGTGCGTTTTAATGTTTAATCAGCTCAGAATGGCAAAAAGGTGCATACTCTGAACAGAAGTAGAGAGACTGAAATCTCAATAACACTGTTTCAGAGTTTCTTAATTTCCAATGCTTATAAACATTCTTTATGTTTGACACCCATCATTTCCAGTCGGGGCACCTGTTGCCTCTGTTGTGTGAGAGAGAGTTTTAACGCTGAGTTTTAAGGCTTAATCAGCTCAGAATGGCAAAAGGTGAACAGAAGAAGAGAGACTGAAATCTCAATAACACTATTCAGTGTTTTGTTTAATTTCCAATATTTATAAACATTCTTTATGGTTGAAACCCATCATTTCCTGTCGGGACACCTTTTTGCCTGTTCTGTGCCTTGGGAGCAATGCCTGTCTGTGGAGAGAGTGGTTTTAAGCTGCGTTTTCAGGTTTAATCAGGACAGAATGGCCAATAGCTGTATACTCTGAACAGAAGTAGAGAGACTGAAATCTCAACAACACTGTTGTCAACGTTTCTTAATTCCCAATATTTATAAACATTCTTTATGGTTGAAACCCATCATTTCTCATCGGGGCACCTGTTGCCTCTGTTGTGTGAGAGCGAGGTTTAATGGTGCGTTTTAATGTTTTAATCAGCTCAGAATGGCAAAAAGGTGCATACTCTGAACAGAAGTAGAGAGACTGAAATCTCAATAACACTGTTTCAGAGTTTCTTAATTTCCAATGCTTATAAACATTTTTATGTTTGACACCCATCATTTCCAGTCGGGGCACCTGTTGCCTCTGTTGTGTGAGAGAGATGTTTAACGCTGCGTTTTAAGGCTTAATCAGCTCAGAATGGCAAAACGGTGAACAGAAGAAGAGAGACTGAAATCTCAATAACACTATTTCAGTGTTTTTTTAATTTCCAATATTTATAAACATTCTTTATGTTTGAAACCCATCATTTCCTGTCGGGACACCTTTTGCCTGTTCTGTGCCTTGGGAGCAATGCCTGTCTGTGGAGAGAGTGGTTTTAAGCTGCGTTTTCAGGTTTAATCAGGACAGAATGGCCAATAGCTGTATACTCTGAACAGAAGTAGAGAGACTGAAATCTCAATAACACTGTTTCAGAGTTTCTTAATTTCCAATGCTTATAAACATTCTTTATGGTTGAAACCCATCATTTCTCATCGGGGCACCTGTTGCCTCTGTTGTGTGAGAGCGAGGTTTAATGGTGCGTTTTAATGTTTAATCAGCTCAGAATGGCAAAAAGGTGCATACTCTGAACAGAAGTAGAGAGACTGAAATCTCAATAACACTATTTCAGTGTTTTGTTAATTTCCAATATTTATAAACATTCTTTATGTTAACACCCATCATTTCCAGTCGGGGCACCTGTTGCCTCGTGTGTGAGAGAGAGTTTAACGCTGCGTTTTAAGGCTTAATCAGCTCAGAATGGCAAAACGGTGAACAGAAGAAGAGAGACTGAAATCTCAATAACTCTATTTCAGTGTTTTTTTTAATTTCCAATATTTATAAACATTCTTTATGGTTGAAACCCATCATTTCCTGTCGGGACACCTTTTGCCTGTTCTGTGCCTTGGGAGCAATGCCTGTCTGTGGAGAGAGTGGTTTTAAGCTGCGTTTTCAGGTTTAATCAGGACAGAATGGCCAATAGCTGTATACTCTGAACAGAAGTAGAGAGACTGAAATCTCAACAACACTGTTGTCAACGTTTCTTAATTCCCAATATTTATAAACATTCTTTATGGTTGAAACCCATCATTTCTCATCGGGGCACCTGTTGCCTCTGTTGTGTGAGAGCGAGGTTTAATGGTGCGTTTTAATGTTTAATCAGTGGCAAAAAGGTGCATACTCTGAACAGAAGTAGAGAGACTGAAATCTCAATAACACTGTTTCAGAGTTTCTTAATTCCCAATATTTATAAACATTCTTTATGGTTGAAACCCATCATTTCCATCGGGGCACCTGTTGCCTCTGTTGTGTGAGAGCGAGGTTTAATGGTGCGTTTTAAGTTTAATCAGCTCAGAATGGCAAAAAGGTTGAACAGAAGCTGAAATCTCAATAACACTGTTTCAGAATTTCCAATGCTTATAAACATTTCACCCATCATTTCCAGTCGGGGCACCTGTTGCCTCTGTTGTGTGAGAGAGAGTTTAACGCTGTTTTAAGGCTTAATCAGCTCAGAATGGCAAAAGGTGAACAGAAGAAGAGAGACTGAAATCTCAATAACTCTATTTCAGTGTTTTTTAATTTCCAATATTTATAAACATTCTTTATGGTTGAAACCCATCATTTCCTGTCGGGACACCTTTTGCCTGTTCTGTGCCTTGGGAGCAATGCCTGTCTGTGGAGAGAGTGGTTTTAAGCTGCGTTTTCAGGTTTAATCAGGACAGAATGGCCAAGCTGTATACTCTGAACAGAAGTAGAGAGACTGAAATCTCAACAACACTGTTGTCAACGTTTCTTAATTCCCAATATTTATAAACATTCTTTATGGTTGAAACCCATCATTTCTCATCGGGGCACCTGTTGCCTCTGTTGTGTGAGAGCGAGGTTTAATGGTGCGTTTTAATGTTTAATCAGCTCAGAATGGCAAAAAGGTGCATACTCTGAACAGAAGTAGAGAGACTGAAATCTCAATAACACTGTTTCAGAGTTTCTTAATTTCCAATGCTTATAACATTCTTTATGTTACACCCATCATTTCCAGTCGGGGCACCTGTTGCCTCTGTTGTGTGAGAGAGAGTTTTAACGCTGAGTTTTAAGGCTTAATCAGCTCAGAATGGCAAAAAGGTGAACAGAAGAAGAGAGACTGAAATCTCAATAACACTATTTTCAGTGTTTTTTAATTTCCAATATTTATAAACATTCTTTATGGTTGAAACCCATCATTTCCTGTCGGGACACCTTTTGCCTGTTCTGTGCCTTGGGAGCAATGCCTGTCTGTGGAGAGAGTGGTTTTAAGCTGCGTTTTCAGGTTTAATCAGGACAGAATGGCCAATAGCTGTATACTCTGAACAGAAGTAGAGAGACTGAAATCTCAACAACACTGTTGTCAACGTTTCTTAATTCCCAATATTTATAAACATTCTTTATGGTTGAAACCCATCATTTCTCATCGGGGCACCTGTTGCCTCTGTTGTGTGAGAGCGAGGTTTAATGGTGCGTTTTAATGTTTAATCAGCTCAGAATGGCAAAAAGGTGCATACTCTGAACAGAAGTAGAGAGACTGAAATCTCAATAACACTATTTCAGTGTTTTTTAATTTCCAATATTTATAAACATTCTTTATGGTTAACCCATCATTTCCAGTCGGGGCACCTGTTGCCTCGGTTGTGTGAGAGAGATTTTAACGCTGCGTTTTAAGGCTTAATCAGCTCAGAATGGCAAAAAGGTGAACAGAAGAAGAGAGACTGAAATCTCAATAACTCTATTTCAGTGTTTTTTTAATTTCCAATATTTATAAACATTCTTTATGGTTGAAACCCATCATTTCCTGTCGGGACACCTTTTGCCTGTTCTGTGCCTTGGGAGCAATGCCTGTCTGTGGAGAGAGTGGTTTTAAGCTGCGTTTTCAGGTTTAATCAGGACAGAATGGCCAATAGCTGTATACTCTGAACAGAAGTAGAGAGACTGAAATCTCAACAACACTGTTGTCAACGTTTCTTAATTCCAATATTATAAACATTCTTTATGGTTGAAACCCATCATTTCTCATCGGGGCACCTGTTGCCTCTGTTGTGTGAGAGCGAGGTTTAATGGTGCGTTTTAATGTTTAATCAGCTCAGAATGGCAAAAAGGTGCATACTCTGAACAGAAGTAGAGAGACTGAAATCTCAATAACACTGTTTCAGTGTTTTTTAATTTCCAATTTTATAAACATTCTTTATGGTTAACACCCATCATTTCCAGTCGGGGCACCTGTTGCCTCTGTTGTGTGAGAGACGCTGAGTTTTAAGGCTTAATCAGCTCAGAATGGCAAAAGGTGAACAGAAGAAGAGAGACTGAAATCTCAATAACTCTATTTCAGTGTTTTTTTAATTTCCAATATTTATAAACATTCTTTATGGTTGAAACCCATCATTTCCTGTCGGGACACCTTTTGCCTGTTCTGTGCCTTGGGAGCAATGCCTGTCTGTGGAGAGAGTGTTTTAAGCTGCGTTTTCAGGTTTAATCAGGACAGAATGGCCAATAGCTGTATACTCTGAACAGAAGTAGAGAGACTGAAATCTCAACAACACTGTTGTCAACGTTTCTTAATTCCCAATATTTATAAACATTCTTTATGGTTGAAACCCATCATTTCTCATCGGGGCACCTGTTGCCTCTGTTGTGTGAGAGCGAGGTTTAATGGTGCGTTTTAATGTTTAATCAGCAGAATGGCAAAAAGGTGCATACTCTGAACAGAAGTAGAGAGACTGAATCTCAATAACACTGTTAGAGTTTCTTAATTCCCAATATTATAAACATTCTTTGGTTGAAACCCATGGGGCACCTGTTGCCTCTGTTGTGTGAGAGCGAGGTTTTAAGTTTAATCAGCTCAGAATGGCAAAAAGGTGAGAAGAAGAGAGAGACTGAAATCTCAA
>NW_026116484.1:0-15726 GCF_001640805.2 Lates calcarifer
CCCAATACTTCACTATTTGGTTCAGTCTCAGTGGTATATCAACCTCGTTTCCACCAGCAGCAGCCAGCTGTTTAGAGAGAATAAAAACTTTGATAAACCTACTGTGTGCTACCTGGCCAGGTCCAAACAGCAAACAAAGTTAGATGTAAAACAGAAGTAACTTCTATTCATCAGGTGGCCAGTAACGCAACTGGATGGGTAACACAACCAAATGAATGCTAATGTTTGTTACTGTGTATATTTGACTCTGAACATTTCTGTAGATTTGACAACAAAAAACAGGGAAAACTGTATTCATACCCACTATTTATGTGAGAATTCAAAACAGAAAGTTCATTAAGTTTTGAACACGTAGAATCTGAACTGGGACTAAACAGCTCTCCCAGTCTGACCTTGTTCCACTGGGCAAGTTAAAGTAGTTTGATACAAAGAGTGAGTAATGTGGGCGTTTTCCAAGCGATCCAGTGTTGGTTCAGAGTGGTTCAGCACCTTCATACACACTGCTCTCTTTCATCATAATAAATACAAGATTTTCCCAATCTCTACACTTGAGTGTTGGTAATGCTTGTGTAAAAATCACACACTCTCAATACAAAAAAGAGCTATGTACAATATCATACAAACAAGTTTCATTGTTAGAAAGTGGATTTAAGGGGAAGGGACGTACAGTAACAACTAGGTTAGGGGATATAAGTGTGATTGTGCATGTGTGTGCTTTTGAATATGTTTGTCTATTTGTGTGCTCTGTAAAACAGGTCTTTATTCTAGTGTGTGTTTGTCTGCATGTGTGCGTGTGCGTGTGTGTGTGTGTGTGTGTGTGTGTCATCCAGCAGAGGGAAACATTTCACAGCACAGTGATAGTCAAGATACTAACGCCACAGAGAGAGAAAGAGAGCTAAATAAAAATTGTTAAAAGATGCGTTTGGAGAGAAAAAAGGAGAAGTGAGTAAAAACCATGGATGTGAGGGAGTGTGCAAATCAAAATCAGCAAAACTGTCACGCCACATGTAGCGCTTATGGCAATCACATTGTATGTACATGTCAATAAATAAATCTATTAATAAAACTGCAGAAAATAATCACAATAATTACATAACTATAGAGAATCTTTTCCAGATTCAGTGAAAAAATAATACCAGTTCAGGGGTGAGCGATGCCGTTTCAGAGAAATAAAAACGGCAAAAAAAAAAAAAAAAAAGTCTGTCAGCATCACTGAAAGTGAAGTGTTTTGTATGAAGGCTCCTTGTCTCCAAAAGAATACAACAAACAAATATTTGCTCCTGAATGTGATGCACTTTATTTGGCTCACTGTTGTCGTGCCACCTGCAGTCGGGAGCTTGGCTTTGTCTTATCAAATGTGTTTGTCTTTCACATCAGGTTTTGGCGAAGCTGCAACCATCTGAGAGAAAAAACATGAAGAGGATAGCCACGTGAAGATGTCTGTACTTTCATTCTGTTTGCTTTTGTCTTGGTGCTTCTGCTGAGAGATATGAAATGAATCCTTTGATCTGAGTAAACTTCATGCTGAGCTGGCTAGGGCACTCCCTACTCAGACTACTCTATGTGTGTGTGTGTGTGTGTGTGTGTGAGATGGTGTGTGCGTGAATGGGACGAGATAAGGAGAGAGGGTGAGAGAAAGAGATGGGGAGAAATTGGAGTGTGTGTGTTTGTATGGCTTGCTAAAAGGATGTTTTTTATGGGTAAATCTCAGCAGCACACAAATCCGTCAGTGGGTTTCTTTGGTCCAAACATGGCAAACTCCTGACAGCACACATCAAAGCTGCATCCTGGGAGTAGTACAGAGGGGGTCAACATCACGTTTAGCTTTCAGCATGTGCCTCCTTCAAACAAGTGAAAACTCATTCATACAGTTGTGAAAGAAAAAAGGAAAAAAATCAGTGGACATTCTCAGTGGTCACAGTTTGATGTGTTTTTCCTTACAGAGCACACCACTGAAGATGAAAGTGAGCTTCACTTGATAGAGTTTATACAAAAAAAGTCTTTAATTAGAATATTCAAAATGGGGAAAAAAAAGAAAAAGATGTACCTGACTCTGTACTGAATGTTCAGCATTTTACTTTACTGGGTATCCAGCAAAGAGAAAGTCTTTGAAGAGTTTGCCTATCGGTTCCCCAGGGTTTAGAGAGGGCAACAGGATGGTGTGTGTGTGTGTGTTGTATTTTTTGTTTTGGGAGAGGTCTAGACCTGCGTGGAATAGGAGCGGTGCAGCGTTGCATACCGCCCAGCCGGATGGGCGGCACAGTGCGGCGAGTGCTGCTCCGACTGGTCTAGACTTCGCTGGAAATGGAGCGAGACGGTATGAGGACATCGGGGGTGGCGGGGAACCGATAGGGCTGATGGTCATGTGATCTCGGTGAACGGAGATCCCCGCGGAGTCTGCAGGGGAAAGAGAGGAGTGAGAAAGAGAGAGGACGGGGCAGAGAGAAGGCGAAGGAAAAAGAGAAAAGTGAAGAAAAGAATAATCAAGAGCGATGCACGGGATGAGGGGCGAGAGAAAGAGAGGAGGAGGAGGAAACAGATGTAACGGAGCAAGAACAGAAATAAGGCGACGGATGACGGAGATAGCGAGGAGTGATAATGACAGGCAAAAAAGATTTAAAGTTGTTCAGAATGGCTGGACGTAGGTGTTGTAAAAGTGGGGAGGAAGAGGAGAGTGCGGGATGCTGGAGGAGAGTGAGGGACAAGGGAGCAGATTGAGAGGAGAGAGGCAAGGTGGGAGACAGAGGAAAAGAGGCAGTCAGGTGAGGGTTAGTGACAGTGACAGACCACAGAGGACGCAAGACATTTCCCTAAATACTTGGACGAGGACTCGAGAAAATCTCTTCAGTAAAAGCAGCATTGTCGAAGAGCAGATATAACTTGACGGGACCTCCACAACTGTTCTGACTTTTCACTGAATTCATAGTTTTACTCAAGCCAACTGCTTTGCATTATATCCAAATGGTAAATTACACCTCCAGTGTGTCAGCCAAACTGCTGACTCACCTCACAGAGTTAAGTGATTCTCTAAATCCCCGATAACAAGAAAATGTGTAACACTGTAGGGTTTAGGAGTAGAGTAGCGCCTCTTTCGCACTAGAATTTGTTCAATCCTCTGGCTGAAATGTAACCGCGGCTCATTTCACACCAGTAGAACAAATCTCAGCTGCGTTCGTGTCAGCCTACAACAAGGTTTGCGTGTGCAGAGATTTAAGGGATTCACTTGGGTTTTTGTCGGGACTTGAGGATGCAAGGTGGGGCTCGGAGCATGCATGTTTGGGGGTTTGTTCTTTTTTTGGGAGGAAAAAAAGGAGGACAACGGATTCAGGTAAGAGACAAGGGGTGTGTATCTCTGCCCCTCTTCTGTGAGCACAGCCGTGCCTCACACCCACCCCCGCCCCTTACCTGAGGACCACTTAACTTTTCAAGTGGACTCTCCACACAGGGAAGCGTCACCATGGGCATGCCCAGCACGGACTCAGGTCGCTGGGGTCGTGGTGGAGGAAGACTGGGCTGCAACTGCTGGAAGTTGTTAATCACACAAGTCACCTGGAGACAGAGACCAGGAAGAAGAGTTAAGAGAGGACCTGAAACATTTAGGCTGACGTTCAGGTTTATTTTCTCAGACTTCTCTCCTCACCAAAAATACAGCGATGGCTCCCCCCGGTGAAGAACCCTGCCAGGACATCAGCCCAGTGGTTCCGGTACTCGGCTACCCTGACCACGCCTACTAGCATGGCCAGACAGAGAAGGGTGAGGCTGATGGTGGGCTTGGTCAGCCGCGTGCCTTTGGTCTTGAACACCAGTGTCACATACATCTGCAGAAAGGCACAGAGGAGGGCACGCACAGTAGGACACAACAAACACAAGAAGCCACACAAGACACACAAGCATGTTTGTCTCATTACTATCTGACTAGGTTTTTTCAGAAACCAGGTAATGAAGGAAACAGTACTTCTTCCTCTGATTAAAATCAAGAAAATTATCTCAACAAAACAACAATTTTAGAGGCAGTGAAATTGCACATAAAAGACTGCAAGATTCATTTTTTGGTTTACAGATGCATATTTGATCTTGGGGGCACCAACTGAGGTGAGGAAATTATGCAAGCTGAAAATGTTTAGTCACTAAAAAGCTAGTTTGATTCAAATAAAAAAGGTACAGAGAGAAGAAAAAATGAAAAGGGTTTGGAGGACTATGACAGAAAGATATGATCATATCTGAGGTCAGTTTGAAGTCTGAGCTATCGCGTGAAAACAGCAGAATAACAACTTGAGTCGGTGCACAGATCGCTAGTTGGGGGGCGACAGCTAACGTCTTGGTACAATGTTTGGGCCAAATAAACACACTGCAGCAGATCTTTACTTGCATGAAAAACGCAAGGTAAAAATCTCTTTGCATTCAGTCTAAACTCACCTTAAGAGTTATGTATTCCTCATGATTCATTAATTCATGTGCACTGTGAAGACTGCCACCAGCGACCACACTAATGGAGCTAGATAATGGATTTAAGGTCATATGAATAAGCAGGGATAATGCATGGGGCTCAAATATTGGCTGTGCAGCACTGATTCAACCCAGTCTGTGAAATCTATAGGGGAGAAAAAAAAACTCTACTCTCATGTCTGTACAGTTAATATGAAGCTACATCCAGTGGTTTAATGCAAAGACCGGGGGAGACATCCAGTCTAGCTCTGTCAAAATGTAACAAAATCAGCCTATCAGCACCCTGTTAAGCACATTATATCTTGTTCAGTTCATTCACCTTTGGATTATTTAAACAAAATATGACATGTTAATTACTGAAGTTTAGAGGTGTTGGTAGGTGGATTTTGTTAGCTGCTAGTTGCTCCCTCTGGTTTCCACTTTTGGTGCTAAGCTGGATGCTGCCGGTAGCTTCACATTTGCTGTACACACGTGAGAGTGGTATCAACTTCTTCTCTAACTTTTAGTAAGGTATTTGTGTATTTCTCAAAATGTTGAACTACTCCTTTAAATTAGGGGTTTCTCAGCAAGAAAAAATTAAATACTTCAGTCTCATAGAATAAAGTAAACGTGAAACCAAAAACATCAGCAGAGGAGAAGTAAACACGGTTTCAGTCGGCAGCAAGCATTTTGCAGAAGCATTATCTCACACTATCTTGTCAAGAATGCTCCAACCTACCACTGTGTACACTGCAGAGTAGACGCTGAGTGCTGCATCCTTGGATGGGAAGGATTTACGTGCAGACATTACAATGAGCGGGTTGCCTGTGCAAGCGCGGCGCTCTGTGATGTACTGCATGGTGGACTGGCAGCCCAGCGCTGTGTAGTTTGGTCGGCAGGCTGACAGGAAGTGAGGCGTCTGGTTTCCTGTCACTACCTGACCGGCATTGGCGAAGATGGTGGTGGTGAACAGGCCGAAGGCATAGACGCCTGGGTTGGATATGGGTGTGAGGGAGAGTTGGGTAGTGGACAGGAAAATTGTGGAAAGGATGACAGAGAGGCAGAGTTAGAAGGGAGAAACAAGAAGATGAAGAAAAGCATATTACATGTTTGACAGAGAGCAATACCAAACCATGTAACAGCACTATGAGATTAAACAGGTGATAATGAGATTTTCCTCTTAAAATAGCCTCACATTACACATTATTATCAGCTAAGGTCTGAAATCACAATAGAAGCCTTCATCTCAGCTGGTTCAGTTTAAGATGCAAATTTGCAGACTGCTTAATATTCATGAGTGACTTGCTGCCATGATCCTGACTATCTTACCTCAAAGATTATATCACAGTTTATCATCCAATTAACAGCTACATGTGCAAGCTCTGGCTGATGAACTCTCAAGTGTAGCAGGTTACATTCTAACAAGTCAACCTTTTCTTTCATGTTGTTTTGATCTTTTTCATTTTGTTTTTCACACTTCCTGACAAAACCTCACACACAGAGGCACAAAAATGGCCTTTCACAGGCCTGTAAAGAGCAGAGAGGCTGTGTAATACAAACCAGCATGCTCACCTAGGAAGCGTATTATGCGTCTCAGTAGGGGGTTGAAGTAGCAGCAGTCTGCAGTGACAATGGTCTTCTCCTGGGTTCCCTCTGCCTTGGTGAAGAAGGCACACAGCTCTCCAACGAGAATCTGCGCACAGAGAGAAAACACAGAAATGGTGTCTAACAGTGCTGAGTGTAATATTATACCCACACTCACAATACCATTTAATGTTTTGCATGTAATGTATTGCACGGCAACCACACCCTTACACACAGAGAGGTCAAAGGTCAGCTGTAAGACAGTAAAGTCTACAGCTGACAGATTTCAGCAGCATGGTTTCAATAATTGCAATGCAGTCCTTCAGTCCACAGCTCTGGTTGAGACTGAATTATCTCAACAACTACTGACATAGCTGTGCTTTGTGTGTAGTGCTAATCAGCAAATGTTAGCCTGCTAACACCCTAAATAAATAATATGGTGAACGCAGTATAGAACCGGTCATATATTTTTAAAAAAACAGCAGAAATGCAGATTACAGACTATCTGGTATCCTCACATTTCTCACATTAGGGAGGATGACATTACACTCAGGGTTTGTTTATCTTAAATAACTTCTAGCAGTGTGCAGCTCTACACAGAGGAATCATTTGACCATAGTTCAGGTGCAGCTCAACAATGAGGGTGACCGTGACTGACCCTGTGCCGATGATTGATTTCAGATTGTTTCAGAGCTCACAGTGCAAATTAACCTAATTAGACACCTTAATCATCTGTTTTAATGAGCGTGGACTCCCTGGCTGCGGTTGGATAGAGATGTAAACTCAGTGCAGTCTGAAAGTTTCTGTGATCAGAAATAGCAGCCATTGTTACAGGGAGCTCACAGTTTTATTGTTTCCTTTGTGAGGAGCATCAGGCTTGTGGCAGAGGTTTCAGTCAGGTGACTGTGTTCAGTTCACTCCCTGTGAGTCTGAACAGTGGTGCCTCTCCAGGCTGATGATCCCTTAATGGACTGCGACTGTGAGACTCATCTGTATGAGAGCCTGCAGCTTTCTGAGAAGCTGGCACTGACTAAAACTGAGCTCTCTCAATGAATAACCATCTATGACAGAGATATGCTTAATCTTAAATCATCCTGACAATTTCCATGCTCTGCTGTGACAGAAGTGAAACCCACTTTAATGCTGACCGCACTCCACAAACCCATCAGCCTCGTTCTTCCTCTTCCACATTTAACATAACCCCCCCCATTGTGACAATGTCTGAAGCACTGCTGTCTGAGGAGAGAAAGCAAAAGGAGATGAAAGATCCGCAGAGTGAAAGAAAGACAGAGCAGGAGACAAAGAGAGATGTAAATGATCATGATCGTGTTTCAGCCAAGTGCTTCTCGTGCTTCAGAGCATTTCTAAGTGGGTCCAGCCAAGTCAAATGAGTTAATAACATGCATGGGCCCAGTCAGTGCAGCAGGGCTGTGAAGTGCGTGCCCAGCCGAGTGCTTTCTTCCATTAGTGAAACATGGCCCTAGTGGGTGTTCCATGGCAACCCTCTAAACACTAATACGAGCATGAAATCAAAGCTGAGGGGGTTTAATCAGTGGCTTCAAATCAGAGATGTTAGGGGCACAGTCACACTGCGGACAACCATTTACGGGGCAATTAAAATACACACAGTAGCTGCTTCTATGGGGACTGCTGGTCTGTGGAGGGTTTGAGCATGTGTATACCACAAAATGTGAGATAGTGGTGAGAGTGCTGTCACTCACAGACAAGTACTCTTCAACACTTTGTGAAGCAGTGGGTGGTAGTGCCTTTTTAGAAGCATATACTACTGCCCCACAAGTTCTTTTCTGTTAGTCACAGTGAATGCCTAATCTGTGCATTTGTGATAGGACTCTTTAGAGTGAAAATCAACCGCCCCAACCCCTCCACTTTTAGGGTTTCAGTTTGATTTGACTGAGCTCTCAAAACAGTGTTTCCCTATATATATATATATATATATATATATATATACATACACACACACACACACACACACACACACACACACACACACACACACACACACACACACACACACACAGCACAGCACACATGCTGGGAAGTAAATGTTAATCAGCTAACAATGTTTCTAAACAACTTAATTTGATGATTTAAGTGAATGACTATCTGCTCAACTCATCAGTGTGTGTTACATTATTTAGTCATAATCTTGATTCATATCAAAAATGAATGTTTTTATGGTGTGCCATAACCTTCTGATTGGTGGTGCTTGCTGCGATTGAACATGTGCAAAAACTATACAAAACAGCTACACTGTCCTCCTTACTACTGCCCTTGGAGATAAGAGTAGGAGAGTTTATGACAGATTAACTGAAAAGAGCTGAAGAATACAGCAGGAAAGGGGACCAAGAGAGGAACAGCATAGGGAAGGTAGAAAGGTAACAGGGTTAGGGTAATACTGCAGGAGTGCATTATTCATGTGTGGATGGCATACATGTGAATAATGTAGCACATTATTTGAAGGAACATCTCTAAATTATCTCTCTCTGCTGCAGTGGGATGCGCTCCAGCTCCACGCCTCTGCCCCGACTGCTCCTTCAAGGATTCACAGTTAAATATGACGAGGTTGTCACTGTAGTTTAGGGACGAGCGGATTATAATTCCTTGAAATTAAACTGCTCATCCGGTCTACGTAATGCACTGACAATGGAGATGCATCTAGAAACATGCCATTCCAGGACAGAGAATGATTTAGCCTATGATGCTGTGTCATAGCAGGATGAGCCTCAAGACTGGGGGAAAAATAGTGAGTGTATACAAGGACAATGTATTACATTCATACTTACATGCATGATTTAGGCGCAGAACAAGAAAGGAGTGAAGGAATGAAACATTAACACAGATATGAGACATGATTGATTCTGTGTGCGTGCGCTAACAGCGTCATGAGTACAGAGCCCATTTTCGGCCGCACAGGGAAGCTGGAGGATTCTGCTCTGTGTGTGTAAGTAATAAGATCTCAATTTGTGACAGCGAGTATTAGTCAGATGTGAGCGTGCATTCAGACTGGGCCTTTTTATGAAGACGTGTCTATTAGAAGACAATAAGCGGGGATGTTTTACTCAGAGCAATGAGATGAATGAGGAGGATTGTGGAGATGACAGTGGGAGCAGTGGGAGTTGGGGAATGAAGAGAGCAAGACGAGAGCAGGAGCGATTAGAGGAACACTACTGAAGAGGAAGAAGAGGCAGAAAGAAAAGACTTTAGATTAACAAATGTATTTATTATTTATAAATAATTTTTTATACATAATTTTAGAAATAATTGATTACACAGTGGATGTGCACATAACAAGCTGGAAAAACGAGAAACTGCTTTGTAAAACCAGCTTCACTAGTTTGTCTGTAGGGACTGTCTGAAGCAGCAAGTTATTCAAAAGACAGGAGAGGATGCAGGAGACAAACAGGCTGTCGTCTGATCCTCATGTGGCAATGATGTCAATAAAGCTGTGAGAGACAAATCAAGCATCTTGAAATCAGCCTGAGCGATGGCATTACAGCAGAACAGCGAGATGCAGATTGCTTCCATTAGTGCTCCCTTCTGCAAATAGCTACTGACTGCTCAGCCTGTGTTAGTGATAAAAAAGGTGGCAAAAAAACAGAAAACAAACAGAAGACAACAAATGGAAACAGATGGAAATACAATGTATGGTAGAGCCATTACATAAAATGGACTAATGCTGCAAGAAGCATTGACACTAGGTTCTTATATATAATGCTAATCCTAAAAGGCAACCCAACTACTCTGTTATTGTGGTCTTTACAACTATTGAAAGCATACACTATCCTTATTTTTTTATGGATTTACTATACTTGGTATGTCAGGCTGACACTTAATAGTTTATTGGTGACTGTGGAGATGCAATGTCTTACAGCCCTTGAAAACATGGTTTAAAGTATTTATCAGAAACATTAAATATTCATTACTAAATAAGATAAAGTTTAGAGGGAAAAAAACTACATATAATTATCCTTAACCCAGTGAGAAAAGTGAGAAAGTCTTCAGAGTGGGCCCAAAACCCTTGAGACTGTTACCTTTACAGTTTAATCATGTTTTACAAAGAGGGGGACCAGATGGAGGTGAAGTGATTTTAATATCGCAATAAAGAAAAAGCAGTTCAGAGCTTCTGTCTGAAATTACCCCTGTCTCTCAACACCAGTATGTAATGAATGCTAAACTTTAAAAGGCAAGAAAGAAGATAACTCATGAATGAATTATTTAGCAGAAACCATTTGTGGTGAGATATTCAGTCTTTCTCTGGCATCTAACCTAATGAAAGTATGCCACAGCTCTTGTATTGTACAGACCAACTGCAGGGCCATTTCTATGAAACACAGCTCTGCAGCCGTAAGACCTACTGTTTCTGACAAGACTGGGAAAGTTATTCATGTGTAAAGTACAAAGAGATGCCTAGCTGTCACTAGCATCCCATTATCTGTCATCATCTACGGCAACCTCAATCTCTGCAATGCAGTGTATATGTGAGATTTGAGCTAATGGATGATACGAAAGACACTGCACCTGTCTGAGTACATCACTGTCACCATCACCTTTACTAACATGTGGTTCTCACCAGGATTCTGACTGTGTGGAATGGGTGCTAACAGGAGCTTGTTAATCCAGGATACTGACTGAAAATACAGACAAAATACAGATGAGTGCATGTATTTCAATCCACTGACATGATGAAGTATGACGACTGAGAAAAGAACAAGATCTTGTTCATGGATGGACAGGCAAACAAATGCATTCACAGGGGCATAGGGCACTTCACACAAACCTTACTCCGTCTACAAAAGTGGAGGAATGTGCAAAAGCACACCCACTCATGCATACACATTTACACACATCATAAAGTCACATACACACACAGTGATGTTCTTGCTCCACTGAGCAGTGTGATTACACATAGTAACCACTGTTAGCCTGCTGAGAACCAGGCGTCCAAACACTTGTTTGTAGTATTATACTGTTACTGTATACTCTACAGAGTATAGATTTATTCCATCTTATAGAAGAAAAACTTCATCATTGTGTTGCAGCATCACTAATCCTTCTCCCTCTCTCTTACCACTCTTTTTCTCTTTCACCTTTCTTTGTGTTTTTCCCACTGGAAGGAAAAGTAGATTATATATTCCTGGTCTCTATCCTTCCATTTTTAACCCAGTTCAATTTCATGCCCCCTTTT
Organism: Lates calcarifer; assembly: GCF_001640805.2. Taxonomy (NCBI): domain Eukaryota; kingdom Metazoa; phylum Chordata; class Actinopteri; family Centropomidae; genus Lates; species Lates calcarifer. Next base: position 11,216 of record NW_026116484.1, read on the forward strand.
CCTAAATCTGCTGTTACATTCCTCAAAAATCTGCATCAATGGGATTGCTAGCTGTTTTATGTCTCACTGTGTATTTATCATTCTTTTTCCCTCTCTCCCTCCCTCTTTGTCCTGCTACATCTTTTGCCCACCATCATCCCACTTACCAAAGGGTCATCAGAGGATGTACTTGAATGTGTCCCCAATAGCAGGTCCAGTGTTGAATACTTTGAATATCCTGGCAAATCTTGCCAAAATCCCTTTTCTTTTCCCATAAAAATAGCTGCATGACTCTGGGATTTTTAGCCTGTGCCTGGTGGGTCTGCATGCACCTGTTTGTTAGCATACTTAAGACTGAAGATTATATGTACGGATCACAGACACCTTCTACAAACTTCATTTAAGTTTTTTATAAGCCTTAAACTTTCCATAGAATCAAACCCAGTCTTAGATACTTTTGATGTCTGGCATTTTTTTTTCTGCAAGAGATATTTCAACGTATGTACATCCTGTGATTACCTCTTTCTATAGTAGTTCTCATTGTTAGTGGCGGAGTCCGCCACTGTAGCAGGGAATTCAAGCTGTGATCCAGCAATATTATAATTTCATCACATTGATATCAGCCTCACTGTTTTGCATGGCTTAAAATAATAGGCCCATTAACCCCAGAAACCACAACATGTCATCTCTACACCTCGTTTTTAAACATACAAGACATGATGTGTTAATTAGTCACCCTGACAGGTGGTGGTATGGGTGAATTTGGTGAGACCCAGACTACCTTTTTACCTCTATTTCTAGTCGTTATGTTAAGTAAAGCTAGCTGCTGCTTTCAGCTACATATTGACCGTACAGACATGAGAATGGTATCAATCTTCTTAATAACCCTCTCAGCAAAAAGGAAGCAAATAAGTATATTTCCCAAAATGTCAAACTATTGCTGTAATCAGACAGGAAGGCCTCCATCTTAGAATCAGAGTGCAAACCAGCACTGACAGAAGCACTGAGTGCAGAGGTTTGTCCTGATGTGACAACTTAACATCAAGTAATCAGAAATGTCCTCATTCTTCAAACTACAACATACCAAAATGGCTGCATGCAACAGATATTCTTTCACTTCCACTGCACACAGCAACCCCAGGTCAGGACTATAAATAGGGCCATATGCTATGATATAACCACTCAGACATTTTAAAACTGATGAGATGATACAAACAAACAACAGATTGGACTGGGGCCATTCTGTGTGGACTTTGCATGTTCTTCTTCCTGTGGCTGTATGAGTTTTCACAGTACAAAGACATACAGGTTAGGTTGACTGGTGATTCTAAATGGTCGTCTCTATGTGTCAGCCCTGTGAATGATTGGTGGCCTGTCCAGGGTGTACCTTGCCTTTTGCCCAGTGTCAGCTGGAACAGGAGAAAGGATAAATCAGTGTAGCTAGTGGATGGCAATTTGTTTACATTTTGGCAAATGGGTGTACAGACAACAATCATTACATTAATCTCAACACTGAAGAAAACTAAGCCAATTTATGGATGTTTATTCACAATGGGCACTGGAGATAACGACAGTCACACTAAAACTCAAAATTTGTTTATCATGTCTGTGTGATAAACAAAGTACCTTTACTGCCTCCATGCACGCCATGTCACAGCTGCTGCTGCAGTTCCAACTGCTGACCATGTCACTGAGCAGGACAAATCACTGGGCCAAATAAAATAACTTATTTGTGTTGTTTTAGTACATGAGCATGCACCTTTCCCTTTCACCTCACACAGTAACTCTCCCTCACAGTATGAAAACCTCTGTTCTGCTAGTTCTGCTAAAAAATTATCACATTCTCTAATGAACATGAAAGACATCAGGAAACTGTGATAAATATTTTAAGATTAATTAGAATGTTTTTGGGATAACTATTTTTAGGATTAATTAGAAGGAGAAGTCCTGGATTTCCTGGGAAACTAGCAATATTTTCTCATGGATAATGATTCTAAAATCATGGGAAAACCTTCAACCCTTGACAAGACAGTGACAAATGAACACTGCACAGCCTTTATCACATCTTCCACTTCTTCGTTCATCTGTTTGATCATTTTGATTACAGAACTTATGCCTCCTCCTGCTTTGATGCTATTAATCTTTTTTGCCAGGACTTGTGTGAGTGCAGGTGAAATGTTCACAGTTACACACAGACACCACAGATTTGTGTCTGCAGCCACATGCAAAGACGTAAGAATAGGAGGGTAGCGAGCAGGGACGCACCCCTGTTGTGAATGCAGAATTGGGCACTGGCATTCGTCAGAGATCTCTGAGACGCTGAGTGAAGCATGGCAATCCACCAGCCACACAGGACCCCTAAGGTGTCTATCCTCTTCGCCTGACTGAAAAATGGATCAAAGCTAAGAAGCAGAAATGACAACCACTGTTCAGTCTAATCTCATTTCACAGGAATGGGTGACTTCTGCCGAAACCACTGGATAGGCAACAGGAAGGCACAAACACTCTCTCTCTGTCTCCTTCTACCTCTCTCTCTCTCTCTCTGTTCAGTGCATAGCCAATCAGCTTGATGCAACAACCGCCTCAGGCCTGCCAGGAAAATGGTACATGGAGCAGGCAGCTCCACTGCAAAGCTAACTACAGAGAGAGTGAAAGAGAGGACCTGGTTAAGGTGACAGAGAAAGAAAAGGTGACAAATGGAACAAGGAGAGGGATGATGCAAATACCAAAATGGTATGGTGATGCAATCCTGCGCTGGCTTTGGTAGGTGATTATCATCATGAGCAGTTAGATCTGTTATTGTGTTCCATGCAGAGTGGGAACTGTGCAGACTGTGGTAAATTATACTTTTGTATGGATATCAGCAACACAGATAGGTAGAGCAGATAGAGCTTCTTTAATGTGCAGTGAAGAAAACAACACATCTCTTCCTTCCATGAATAGAATCCATATCAGTCTCTCTTGGGTTTTTCTCTCTGAGCTGTGATTTCATCTTTACTCTTTTTTTTTGTGGTGGGCTGCAAGTCTGGTTTCTACATTTATTTCCACACTTTTTAACCCACATTAACACCATCTCTCCTCTCATCATATGTTTTCCTCATTTTCTCTGTCTCCCTGCCCTTGCCATCACAGACTGAGGAACAGAAGTCGAGGGGCAGAGGCGAGAAAGCCTTCACCCAGACACATATGCTCCCATGGCAGCCAGTGTCACAGCAACCAATGCCCCCCCTCCCGCCACTGAGCCCACCCTGCCATCTGTTTCATTAACCTGGAGTAGCAGCATACTGGCCTAGACTGTGTGTATGTTTATGTAGAGGAGATATGGCATACAATAACGTAAAGAGAAGATGGATAGGGCAGAGGACTGGAAGGCAAAATCTTTAGATGGAGAAGACTGAGTGAGAGAGACACAGGCACAAAGGCATTGATCCGTGTCTGTGCAACTGTGCATGAATGTGAGAGTTTTCTTTCGGGGCTGGTGTGAGGTCACGGTTCTTCTGGGTGAAGCATAGTGCAGTTTAATGTCAGTCCACTGACATTATGGCTGAGGACGTGAGGACAGGACACCTCTGTGACAGTCAGTTAAACATGTACAGGGTGTCTGAGACATGCCTCACCTCTGAGGTTAAAAATGGTATCCATGCAAGAACCACTTACACACACACACACACACATACACTGTGGATGTCACTGGATCATTATGTTCAGCCCTCATTTGTGCACTACTGACTGTTGGTCATGGCTAATTACTGGGTTGCTGCCACTCACTTAAGACCAAGTTAGTATTCTAATGACTGTATTCCCTTATATACCAATCCATAAAACTCTACAGAATGTCACACAGTATAATTCAAGATGGTAAACAGTGTCAGTCACACCAGAAAAAAATATCTGCTTAGTGATACAAGAACTACTTGCAGGGCTAGTTGGTAAATTACTGTGACTGTAAAGTTAATCGCTGAGACAAAAGGGCAAGTCAGTCACAACAGAGAGACAAAGTTCCATACTACACCTATAGTATACCTTTAGAGAAATAAGACTTGTATTTATTAAGGATGAGTAAATTATTCATTAACATTAATCAGGCATTGGTTAGGACATGAAAACCCTTCACAAATAATGTCCTCCTAAGAAGGGGGTAGCAGTATAACTAAATTGAGCTTGCGTAGTCTTTTTCACAGTAGTGTCTTAACTACATGGATATGACCTGCCCTTGAATGAACTTCACCTGGAGTTTAACTTGATGAGTCAGAATAAAGCTGAAAGCTGACATTTTCCTATTTATTAAGCTAAGTATTCATTCGTCACTGCAAGTGCCTTTTATCTCAGTATGACTTCAGTCACATAAAAGATTTCTTCTCCTCTACATCTGAGGTAAAGAGCAGGAGGTGGGACAGAGAAAGAGAATTTTCTTCCTGTGTAGCTGGATTGGTGTAGCTGTTTGATTATCAATCTAGCCACAGATTGTAGAGCAGACAAGCTGAGAAGCCCCAGTTCACAGATGATGTGTTAATTAGAAGGTGAGACACATA
>NW_026116485.1:0-40351 GCF_001640805.2 Lates calcarifer
ATGAAAATGGATTTGTGTTGCAAAACTTTTTTCTTCTTTCCTCCCTCATTAATCATTTATCATTACCCCTCAGATTTATCTAGTTACCCTTCAGAGGGGCCACTGGATTAGACTATCAAACAGTATATGTACTGCAGTGGTTAACACTAGCTCCACCTTGACCAGCTACAACAGTAAAAATGCTGCTGGCACACTGATGCATCAGTATTAACATGTCATATCTCACAATGATCAGTCACAGGAAACATTGGTGGTTGAACCACTACTTTTACTTTTGATAGAAGTAAACTTTGCTGATAATACTGCTGGCCTCTTTGCTTAAGTTAGATTATGAACACTGGGCTTTTACATGGAGTATTGTTGCATTGTTGTTTTGGCACTTTTACTTGTTTTGTTTCCACTGGAGTAGTGTTCCTTGTAGCTTTGGGAATAACCACGTAATAACCCTACAAAGGCATATGCCTTCTGTCTGCACTAGTGGGACTTGCTCAATGGCTGCACAACATGGGTATTGTTGCGCAAAACTGTGAGTATATAATTTCCACCCAACGTACGAAACCATCAGCCTGAAGACCGTCAGAGCTGCACTGGTGGTCAAGAGACCTGAAACCTCTGTGCTGGAATTCCACCTTAATTAACTAATGAACAGCTTCAGTGGTTTTCTATGTAAACATAAACTCAGCACGTTGAAGCTTTCTCAGCATCTAGCGTCACCAATGTGAGAGGCCGTTAGTTTAAAAAAATGTATCATAAATAAAGGCATTCATAGTGGCAGACATCTTTCAGAGATGATGGATAGCGTTGAGGTGTATGGATTATGGTATGAAATGAGTGAAAGGAACATATTTCATTGAGCGAGGGGCGTGATTGACCAAGTCTAATGGGCATTATTTCTGCATACTGACTCTGTTGAGCAGAGACACTGGGCGATCCCAGTCGGCCCATTGCTCCTTCAGACTCACACTGAGATAGGACCGGCGCCCTCCCTGCTCTTTTGTCACGACACCAATAGAAGGACAATATTTCAATGGCAACTGCATATTTCAATGGCAACTTTTAACAGAACAAGTTCACGCTGTGGTCTAGACCAAGCCCTCCTAACTAGAGCTGCACGCCGTCTGCATGTGTGTGTGTGTGTGTTTGTGTGCGCGTGTGTGCATGCATTCGCCTATCAGTGGGTGTTCATGGCGAGGACTCCTTTGAGAGCAAGTTTCCTATTCAGAAATGTGAATGGGAGTGAAATATGATTGGCTTGGGAGGAGAATAAGGGGCTGGGTTCACAAGGCTATCGAGGCTGGGTGAGGTGGGGGGGGCACTCGTGAAATACTTCACTGCTGTCAGAGCAAGAATGAAAGGACAAGTATGGATGATTTAGTCCTCTTAAGCTTCCCACTACACATTCCTACAAGTAATTTTCAACGCTTGTTTGTTTGAATTCTCTTAACAATATTGCTTCGGAGGTCACATCACATCAGTAATTGTTTAAATTAGATTCTCTATCAAGTAATAAACCATGACAGTGCCTTGATAAGACAGAAGAGCGCTGTCCTCTGGCAGTCACTTCGCTTTGTCCTCATCCATGTTTGTGGCAATTTTAGCCTTGTTAACTCTGACTGAACTCATCACAACACAATAACAGAAGTGAGTCTGGTGTCAGAGGTATCACATAGCAACACTATCACTGTAACTCGAGGTATCTGGTTGACCATAAAAGGAGGAAGGAGAAGGAATTTCCCATAAATGTTAATTTTGCATCAAGCTGCATCGATTACACAGGCATCGATGCAACGTGGGGGACAATGAGAAAAACAAAGCAGCTGGGGTCTTAAGGGAATTTACATGAATTACAGCAAGAGGCCCATAGGGATGGCTACGACCTCTCCTCAGCTTTTTGAAACTAAACAAGACCTTGATCCCGCCCATCAACACACAAACACACACACACACACACACAAAGACAAACCGATGGAGAATGGTGTGACTGGTTTCCATGGTGCCGTGAGGCTCACTGACAGGGCTGGAGTGTTAACATGCTCACGGACAACAGAGAGGATGATGGAGAGAAAAAGAAAAGGACAGAGGGAGAGAGAGAGGCACAGAGAGCGCAGTAAAAAAAACAAAGAAAGTGTAAGAATAGGAGAGATTTACCACACACAGGCAGCAGACCATCCCTGAGGTTAAGGACCTGTAGCGTTGTGTATCGTATTTCTTTTTAACTCAAGGACCCTCACTGACACATTTCGAAACACAGGATAGTTCCATTTAACAGAAGCCAGAGCAGCAGCAGCCCTAACTTTTCACAGCCTTAATTCTGTTTCTGTGATGTAAATTATTAAGAGATAATTTTGTTTTAATTCAATTTGGGTGCTATTTTTGTAGTTTTGGCCATCTTTCTTATCATTAATCGTAACACTGCACTCACCAAGGTAACTGCTTAGATGTGGGAATGCAGCAACACCATAAAAAAGACGACCGATGAGGCACAAAAAAAAGTTATACAAGTTTTAAACAAACCCTTGGGTTAGACAAACAGTATTATCTGAAAATCCTAGATCACTCTATATATGTGTGCAGTCACTTAAAATATGGTAACCTTAATTACCTCATGGTTTATTTGTTCAGTGTCTTGTAAGTCCATATGGGCTGGGCACCAGAAAGGTGCAATAATAAAATAATCAATCAATTAAATAAAGAAATTCTCCTTAATGTAATGATTCTGGAAGGCATGACAGCAGGACTGAATAATGCTCAGTCATCTACAGTTGAAGGAAAATTACAGTTCAATGAAAATTTGGTTTTATTTTTATACCCCAGGCCACTGGTTCCTAACCTGATAATCAGACTAAATTGCCATTTTGTTTCACTATATTCAGTTAGTGTGACTTTGTGTTCATGTTAGCCAATTTCCTCTGTCCTAACCAATCAAGGAAGGGCAAAGAAGCTGCAGTAGAAGTTGCTAGGAGCAGGTTACTTATAATTTACATTGCTCAAATAAACATGCTATTTCATGGTCTTACAACAACTGGTACAGCTGCATCAATATCATCCACACTTGGTTGCAATTCTTCTGTTGCCATTTTTCATGACTGTCGTCAGGTAGCTGGTGTCCCCGATCTTAACCCCATCCATTAAAGTCTGATTGGCTGGACCAGATCTAATTTAATCATTCAATCAATCTGAAATGTCAGAGGGGATTCAGATGTCTGGAACCAGGCTAATCTTCTATCAGTCATCATCTATCAGTTCTATCACTGCACTAACAAAATTTATTGCTGAAATCTTGGAATATGGCAAAATAACTAAAGAAAAGGGTCCAACATGACAAACAGTAGATGATCAGACTGGTATGGAAAACAAGCCAAGAGTTTTGCCAGGTTATTTAAAAACTTTATTTGAGGATAAAACCTAAAGGCAGTGCAGCCACAATGCTGCTAATAATCCATCTCTGCACAGGCAAACTGTGAGTGCACAACACTACAGCAAGTGCAGCAGGTCAAAGCTAAACCAGGAAGGCCATCTGTCAGTGATGGATGTTCATATCTGACAGTTTGAGTATTAATTTTACTGTTTCCTCTGTTTCCAAATAAGCCTGGTTGACCTGGGTTCTGTTTGCCACAGGTATGATTGTCTGAATGCTCGTGTTTGTTGCCCACTTGTACCAATATTTAGAAATGTTTGTAGCCGTGCTACAGTGTTATCATAGATGGTGGAAACTCAAAGGCCAGAGCTTAAAAAATAAAACCCAAGTAATAAACCATAGTTTTTCTTTATGGCTTGGCAATCTCACTCGATGGACATCACACACTTTATATCTCGGAAGAACTAAAAAACAAACACACCTGTCAAGAGGAATAATGTACTTGTTATCCACATTATTTTTGTTCAACTGTGCTGTTCCCGGAGGTTTCTTTAGGTTTATTTGGATTGTCTGTCTGCCCTCTTGTTTGTTCTGCTGCACAGCTTCCCTGTGCAATATGGAATTATTAATGATATTTCCGCTGTGGTTAAAACTATTGGCTTATTTACAGCATGTTTGATCATCTGACAGCAGCAATGTTGTTGTGTTTCCAGATTTCAGGACTTAACCTGGCGAGTACAATATAATCACAAAAGCTACAAAAATACAGCTGAATATTAAATATTAAATATGAAAAATATTATGTAAATTTCCCTATTGTGGGACTAATAAAGGATTGTCTTATTTTATTATAATAAACAAGAATTTCACCTTAAGGATATACACCATCCAAAACAGGAATCCCTCCTCCTTTGGCTATTGTTAGCTCACCATGTTTCTAGCCAGTGACTTTGAGTGACTTGCCAACAAAAGTCTTACAGTATATGGCAACATGGCAACCATTCATGTGGTAATGAAGCAGGAGAGGAAACTCTACAGCCAGATTTGATACAGTCAATGTATGGGGCTTGCCTCCAACTGCAGAGAGCACCAGCTGAGGACATGACGGGAGGTGGAAGAGATCCAAGTGTTTTCTGCAGCACAGAGAGAGAGAGACCCACTGAGCAGATCTTCTTCTCTATATGCTCCATACTGCCACCAATAAGAAGATCATCCTCGGTCCAGTGAGCATCCGCAGACGTCAATAAACTCACACTGCCACACACACACACACACACACACACACACACACATGGACAGACACTCTCGTGCTCTCCCAGTATGTACATGTGTGCAGATCCTCACTCCCATATGTGTCCACAGAAGGTGTAGGCATGTGTGCACCTCCTTTGCCTCCCCACCCAGGACCAATTTCCATCCACCGTCTGTGAGAGAGCGGGATCGATGCTGCGCGAGGCGCGTCATCCAGGCTGTTCATTACTGTTGGCAACACTGCGGCCATAAGCACAAACAACCTGCCCTACTGACGCATTACACACCATCCACGGCCAGATCGCTGGACGGCAGTTTTATTGTGCAAAAGCATTAACCCATTACTTTACCAGCTACTAGCTACAGAAGCCGAGAAGCAGAAGCAGAGCCTTAGTTTGCTGTTCAACTGTCATTCCTGATTTACATTTCATTAGTTTCCATTAGTTTCATTAGTCAAGCACAACAACAGCTGAGGGAGCCTGGTGTCTTCAGAAGCCATCTTTGAAGTGCATGTTTGTGGCAGCAGGAGGGGAATGAGATTTCTCTTCTTCTCCTTTTCTTCATCCTCACCCATGCTGTGTCCAGCTCTCACACCACCTGTCTCCTTAACTCAACCTAAACCTCGTGAGAGCATATAGTGTCTGCACTTACACAAACACAGGATAACAGAGGTAACACAGTACTGCTGTCAAGTCAAGAGTGTCAAGATGCCTGACTTCTGTACTAGTGGCTCTGTGAAGCTATTCTCAGACACAGTCGTGTTTTGAGCCACAGTTATAATACTAGTACATTGATGTTTATCAGGTACGATGCTCACCAGCTTAGTAAACACTTCGGCAGTGTTTACTAATCTGCACTAAACACAAATCACAGCTGGGGCTCATGAATTTTATCCAACATGTATGTGTGTTCCAAATTTTATGCCAATAGTTGTCAAAATGGTGGCGCTAGAATTCAAGTCAGAGAATAATCAAAGTCAGCAGGATTCATCCTCTGGAGACCATGAATGTCTGCAGAAGATTTCATGACAATCCATCGAATAGCTGCTGAGATATTTCAGTCTGGACCAAAGCAGTGACTGACCTGACATTATTATGGAAAACAAGCATCAAAGCAAGACTATCAACATGTAAAGAATAAAAACAAAGAAGAAGAAATAAGGCTCATATATATCATCATATATAATGTTTTTGAACACACTGCCTTTCTGGCTGTGTGTTGCATCCGTACACCAAACTGCAGTGTAGTGGATGAGCAGAGAGAGATAATAAAGGCAATGCATTCCATGGGTTAAATAAAAGCTTCACCTTAAATACACAACTACATACCTCTACAAAGATAAAACAGATGGCAAAGCAAAAGCCAGGAGAAACACCTTGAAACGCCTGCATCACAGCAAATAAATCACATGTTGTGCCTCTCTTTTTTCATACGCACACAACAACAAACACAAAACACAAAATTATGGGCTTTCTAGTGAGTCCAAAAACAGACAATCTGATCTTTTGCCTCCTACTCCTCCTCTGATGTAAAATCCATATTGCACTCAATGAGTCAACCACAAAAAAACAAAGGCTGAGTAAAAAGAGCAACTTCTGTTTAGTCCTTCAATACACATACTGCTCACAGGTATTCTTATAAAAATAAATAACTTTGATACTAGTGAAACCAACCAGACAGCTGGCAGGGTGGCAGTGTCAGTGATGTGGCGTTATGTTGAGGTGTGCTGAGGCAGTGGTGAAGGAGACAGTGCCGAAGGGTTTAATCAGCCTGTCTACAGCAGACTGATGCATACATGCGCGCACACGCGCACACACACACACACACACACACACACACACACACACACACACATCAGGTTGCTGCAGGTGCTGAGATAAAAATGCAGAGGGAGGGAGACAGTGAGATGTGAAATATAGGAGAGGAAGAAGGTATGCCAAAGGCAGGAGCAAATGAGACGACTAGCAGTGAAAAAGACAGTAAAGGTGTGGAGGTGTTGGCTAGTTATCTGCTGTGTGTTTGCAGTGGACACTATACTGTATATATTTGTGTGTGTGTGTGTGTGTGTATGTGTTTGTGTCTGTGGTAAGGGAGAAGTGTGTGTACACTCTTGCAACATGAATCTGCAAATGTTTGTGCTTGTATGTGTGCAAGTGTGAGGTTGTGTGTCTGTTTGACATAAGACTACATCACTAAAAACATGAATCCTCTGTGAGTGTGTGTCTTGGTGTGTGTGTGTGCGTGCACTGTAAATTCTCAAATAACAGCCGTGTGAATGGCCAGCACAAATAAAGAAAGACTTGGTTAGAAACACTGGGGAGATGGGAATTCTTGTAAAATAGCTAATACGGTGAATTTAGAATAATGTACTTTTCCACAGCACTAATTCCATAGTCATGCTATCAGCACTCACCACTCCTCTAGTCTGAGTCTCTCTTTCTTTTTCAGAGATAGGGTCTACTGATTCCACTTGCAAATTCATGCTGCTCATTCATTTTTTGCTCACTGTTAAATAAAGTGTTCAACACTTTGAGACATAAAAGTTTACTTCTGTATATGCAGATAAGAAGACCGATAACTCTCATGTTAGTGCGGTGCTAGACTGAGGAGGTGATTAGTCTAGTTGGTCATAAAGAGTGGAAGCAGTGTGCTCTCTCCAAAGTTTCTCTAAAACTCCCTAATTAGCACACTGTATGTTGTTTGTTTAATCCACACAAGGGCAGAGGCGCAAAAAACACAATTTTTGAGATGAGAACATCAACACTGCTTTTTAAAGCTACAGCTACTGGCTAGCACATAGAGTGGAAACAAAGTGAAACATCAAGCCCAAAATTTGCCTAACCTCTCTCTCTAAAGCTCACTTATTAACACATTGTACCTCATTTTGTTGAATTCATATAAAAACTTAAGCGTAAAACAGAAGTGACAATTTGCCAGGGTTTTATTTGGAGTTACGTCCTGGACTATTTCTTGGCCAGGACCAAAAACATGTTTATAAGTGAGCTTTAGAGGTGCTGCCTTGCCAATTTTGTTACTATCATGCTCAAAACGAAATGCCTAGCAAGAAAGGAAACGATTATATTGTCTGAAACACTATAGGGCTTTGAATGTTAAACATGTAGAGGAGCTGTTGCTTCATTGACTGCAGTCTAATAATACAGCAATATACAATACAGAAAAGCAGAAATGATTAGAATTAATAAGAGCAAAAAATAGTCAAATAATAGTCAAAACAGTAGACACTAAATTATCTGTTGTATAATAGTGCTGTGGATCAGATCAGAATACAAGGATGGTTCTGAAAAATAATCAAATATACTAAAATGAGAGGGGATATGTCTCTGACATAAGCCTGTTTCATGCAAAGGCACATTGTGAGGTTAATACAGGCCCAAACCAATATTTGAGAATTTGAAACATGAGCATGTGTAATTCACTAAATAATCAGAGCCTGGCCTTCTCTGATGTTTGCCCCAAAAGACGATGCATTTGCAGAGGTTGGTGTTTCTAACTGGCCCAGTGGAGGGAGACCACACTGTCCTCCATCCCTCTCAAGACTCCTCTATCCACCCTCTGCCTCTTTCCTCCACCTCCTCCTTTCTCCTTCCACCTCTCTTTTCCTTCCCCTCTTTTCCCAGACTCCATGCCCCTTGGTGCAGGTGACAGCACAGGGACAATGGGATGATATCACTGGTCCGGCTCCTAGCAGCTTGTCTGCATGCTGCACAATAACAGACTGCTGCAGCTCAAGTGTGGTACATTGTGAAGTTTGTGAGAGAGCGAGAGAAAAGATTACAAAGAGGAGGAGAGACAGAGGGGGAGAGGAGGGAGACAGAGGGAGAGAGAAAGAAAAACAAACTGTACTGCTCAACTGAGACTGAAGGAAGAAGAAGGGTGGGGAGAGTGTGGAAGAGAGATACTCAGTTCTCTGTGTAGCATCCATAAATGTGAACACTGTGGTGGTCATGTGTGTAGGCAAAGTGCACTACAGCCTATAGCCTGTATGCCTACAGCTGAATCTGTGTGGGCAGGACTGCAGACTGTGCTGCCTTTTAATTACAGCACAGCTCCTTCCTCCTCTCTTGACAATGTCTCACACACGTACAAAAACACGCGCAAACACACACAGAGCAAACAGCACACGGCGCACCTGTCATGAGCCAGATTGGATTTACAAGGCATCAATAATTCACCCTCACATATATCCCCGAACACACACAAAAACACACAAGCGCACACACTTGACACAGGTTGTCTTTGGGTAACTGATAGCATTTGGAGGCGGCAGTGGTTACAAACAGGCAGGAACACACAGTAATACTGAGAGAAACATGGGATAACTGTGGTTAGGGGCTAACACACGTCCCACAGACTGATTGTGCAACATTACAGCTCACATTACTGTAATTAGGGCCCGAGCAACGAGTTGCGTGGGCCCAACGGGGCCATGCAACGAGTTGCAAGGACCCTCTTGTTTTCGGTCTGTTTATTATTATTATTATTATTATTAGGGCCCGAGCAACGAGTTGCGTGGGCCCAACGGGGCCATGCAACGAGTTGCAAGGACCCTCTTGTTTTCGGTCTGTTTATTATTATTATTATTATTATTAGGGCCCGAGCAACGAGTTGCGTGGGCCCAACGGGGCCATGCAACGAGTTGCAAGGACCCTCTTGTTTTCGGTCGGTTTATTATTATTATTATTATTATTATTTTTTTTCTTCTTTTTCCGCCTCTTTGATCGCCTTTTTGAGGGCCTTAACATGCGTCAAAACTCCTGAAAATTTGCAGACGCGTCAGGCACGGCGAAAAATTTAATAATTTAGGGGTCTTGAGCATGGGTGTGGCAAAATGGCCTCGGTAGCGCCACCTACATTTTTAAACGGAACAGCCCCTCAAGCCCGTTGCGCCTAAAAATCTGAAAATCTGCACACATATGTAACATCCCATGACGCACCAAAAAGTCTCTTGGAGCCATATTCTAAACCCAACAGAAAGTATTTTTATTTTGACCGGAAGGTGACAAAATTGTGTGTTTTTGGCCATTTCCAGGGGTCGCTTGAACGCGAACTAGTCCTAGACGCATTATCCGATTGACTTCAAAATTTGATAATTTGTTCTTAAGACATAGACGAAGTTAAATTGCAAAAGTTTCGGACTTTTCATTGAAGGGCGTGGAAGTTATGGCCCCTCAAAGTTCGATCACTCGCCACAAAACAGGAAGTTGCTTTAAATTTGCTATATTTCGGCCATACTTTGTCCAAACTGCATCAAACTTTACAGGATTGTTAATGGTACCTATCTGCACACATCCATATGTCAATATTCATACAATTGTTGTAGCACCACCTATTTATAGCAGGAAATGACATATTTTATAGTGTGATGTCCAGTTTCTAGACGGGTGACCAGATTCACTTCAAATGTTGTCAGGACAGACTTAAGGATTTTTGGAAGACTGGCTCCGAAAATTGTGAGTTTTGGTCGAAGCGTGTGCCGGTTCTGGCCCGTCAAAGTTCGGAAACCCAACTTCCTGTTTCAAACCTCAGATTTTGGGGTAACTTCCTGTTGCGACTCTCTACTTTATCCTACAGATGGAGCCATTGTATTACTCTTTGATGGGTTTTTGGAAGGGGGTCTCTGTGTGTGTGTGTCTGTGTGTGTCTGAGGGGGGAGGGGAAGAGGAGTTGATTGAGTCTGTGAGAAGCTGCCACAGAGAGGTTACAGTCAGGAGAGCCAAGAGCTGTCACAGATGATGAGCTCTGAAAAATATTATCACAGAAAATAATTAGCATAAAAGCTTTTATTTAAAATGTTTACATCTCGGAAGTGTGAACTGTTACGCCAGCGTGTGCCCTGCGACCTGCGTTGACCCCGCGGTTGCCGGGGTCCCGCGGTCGCCGCTCCCCCGACGGGCGCCGGGTGCGAGGGCCCGTTCAACGCTGCTCGCAGCTTTAATTATTATTATTATTATTTTTTTTCTTCTTTTTCCGCCTCTTAGATCGGCTTTTTGAGGGCCTTAACATGCGTGAAAACTTACCAAAATTTGCAGACGCGTCAGGCACGGCGAAAAATTTAATAATTTAGGGGTCTTGAGCATGGGTGTGGTAAAATGGCCTCGGTAGCGCCACCTACATTTTTAAACGGAACAGCCCCTCAAGCCCGTTGCGCCTAAAAATCTGAAAATCTGCACACATATGTAACATCCCATGACGCACCAAAAAGTCTCTTGGAGCCATATTCTAAACCCAACAGAAAGTATTTTTATTTTGACCGGAAGGTGAAAAAATTGTGTGTTTTTGGCCATTTCCAGGGGTCGCTTGAACGCGAACTAGTCCTAGACGCATTATCCGATTGACTTCAAAATTTGATAATTTGTTCTTAAGACATAGACGAAGTTAAATTGCAAAAGTTTCGGACTTTTCATTGAAGGGCGTGGAAGTTATGGCCCCTCAAAGTTCGATTACTCGCCACGAAACAGGAAGTTGCTTTATATTTGCTATATTTCGGCCATACTTTGTCCAAACTGCATCAAACTTTACAGGATTGTTAATGGTACCTATCTGCACACATCCATATGTCAATATTCATACAATTGTTGTAGCACCACCTATTTATAGCAGGAAATTACATATTTTATAGTGTGATGTCCTGTTTCTAGACGGGTGACCAGATTCACTTCAAATGTTGTCAGCCCCTCCTTGACAATTTTTGGAAGAAGTCCTCCGAAAATTGTGAGTTTTGGTCGAAGCGTGTGCCGGTTCTGGCCCGTCAAAGTTCAGAAACCCAACTTCCTGTTTGAAACCTCAGATTTTGGGGTAACTTCCTGTTGCGACTCTCTACTTTATCCTATAGATGGAGCCATTGTATTACTCGTTGATGGGTTTTTGGAAGGGGGTCTCTGTGTGTGTGTGTGTGTGTGTGTGTGTGTGTGTGTTTGTGTTTGTGTTTGAGGGGGGAGGGGAAGAGGAGTTGATTGAGTCTGTGAGAAGCTGCCACAGAGAGGTTACAGTCAAGAGAGCCAAGAGCTGTCACAGATGATGAGCTCTGAAAAATATTATCACAGAAAATAATTAGCATAAAAGCTTTTATTTTAAATTTGTTGCAACAAATTCAGGTTTCTTACAGCGTTTTCCTTATTGAAAACTAAATTCTACCTGAAATGTATCAATAAAAATCTTCTTTTGCAGTTAATGTCACCAGTTTATAGTTTAGTTTTAATAGCATTCCCTGTCACTGATGTGCCTTTAATTATCGGTTCTATCAGCGTTCATTTATGTGTTTATCTTACGGGGGTGAGCCACCTCACAGGTTGGTTATATTACCTGTTGACCTCAGCTCAGTGAGCTAAGACAATGTTTAATGCAGTGTTTTTTCTGATATGAAAATGGATATTATTCAGCACATCTAACCTCAGCAGGCCCCTCTTCAGAAACTCATATCTGCAGATGTCAAAGCTGGCTCAAAAAATTAAACTGGCTTCAAATTAATTTGAAGGAATTGTAGGTTATTTTGAATTCATGTAATCTTACCATATGTCTCCCCTTGACCAAAGTCTTTACAGTTTGGTTTTGATCAGTTAGGAAATTTCACAAGGGGTCGGCTGATATTTTCATGTTACACAGTGTACGGCGACAGGAAAAGTGCACGTCTACATGCACCGGCGTCGAGGTGAACCAGCTGAATATAAGCCACTCAAGTTGACGACAAGTGCATTGAAAAGTAAAAGCTGCTGGCCTTTACCTTTTCTTTGTCAAAGCGCCTGTTTGGCCAGTAGTTAGTAAAGTAATATTTTCAGCGTTGTCCACAGTCTCATGACATGTTTAACAGGAAGCACAGCACGCTGGTTAAGCTCATGGCAAACTGTTACTAACAGCTAAAATGAAAGCTTGTCTGTATGTAGTCTAACTGGTTAGTTTGTCACTAATCTCCAAATTTTGCAAATTGCTATAAACTTCACTCTCTTAAACCAGTAACAGTCTGAGCTGGACTGATAGGGGTCTGTATGGATAAAGATAAAATCCTAATGATACCCATCCCTACAGCTGGTTAGTGGCTTCGCCCTGACTTTAGGCAGATGAGATATTCACTGTTCAAATAACTTCATTATAAGCCTTGTTTAAGCACAAATGATTTATATATGCACCCAGTAACAGAACTTAAAAAAAATGCTTTTGCTCAAAGCTCAAAGCTTGTAAACTCAAGTTAAAACTGAGTTTTATCTCCTTTTGGAAGGGGGTATCTGTGTGTGTGTGTGTGTGTTTGTGTTTGAGGGGGGAGGGGAAGAGGAGTTGATTGAGTCTGTGAGAAGCTGCCACAGAGAGGTTACAGTCAGGAGAGCCAAGAGCTGTCACAGATGATGAGCTCTGAAAAATATTATCACAGAAAATAATTAGCATAAAAGCTTTTATTTAAAATTTTTACATCTGGGAAGTGTGAACTGTTACGCCAGCGTGTGCCCTGCGACCTGCGTTGACCCCGCGGTTGCCGGGGTCCCGCGGTCGCCGCTCCCCCGACGGGCGCCGGGTGCGAGGGCCCGTTCAACGCTGCTCGCAGCTTTAATTAGGGCCCGAGCAACGAGTTGCGTGGGCCCAACGGGGCCATGCAACGAGTTGCAAGGACCCTCTTGTTTTCGGTCTGTTTATTATTATTATTATTATTATTATTAGGGCCCGAGCAACGAGTTGCGTGGGCCCAACGGGGCCATGCAACGAGTTGCAAGGACCCTCTTGTTTTCGGTCTGTTTATTATTATTATTATTATTATTATTATTATTATTATTATTTTTTTTCTTCTTTTTCCGCCTCTTAGATCGGCTTTTTGAGGGCCTTAACATGCGTGAAAACTTACCAAAATTTGCAGACGCGTCAGGCACGGCGAAAAATTTAATAATTTAGGGGTCTTGAGCATGGGCGTGGTAAAATGCCCTCGGTAGCGCCACCTACATTTTTAAACGGAACAGCCCCTCAAGCCCGTTGCGCCTAAAAATCTGAAAATCTGCACACATATGTAACATCCCATGACGCACCAAAAAGTCTCTTGGAGCCATATTCTAAACCCAACAGAAAGTATTTTTATTTTGACCGGAAGGTGAAAAAATTGTGTGTTTTTGGCCATTTCCAGGGGTCGCTTGAACGCGAACTAGTCCTAGACGCATTATCCCATTGACTTCAAAACTTAATAGTATGTTCTTAAGACATAGACGATGTTAAATTGCGGCAGATTTTGAGTTTTTGTTGAAGGGCGTGGAAGTTATGGCCCCTCAAAGTTCGATTACTCGCCACGAAACAGGAAGTTGCTTTATTTTTGCTATATTTCGGCCATACTTTGTCCAAACTGCATCAAACTTTACAGGATTGTTAATGGTACCTATCTGCACACATCCATATGTCAATATTCATACAATTGTTGTAGCGCCACCTATTTATAGCAGGAAATGACATATTTTATAGTGTGATGTCCAGTTTCTAGACGGGTGACCAGATTCACTTCAAATGTTGTCAGCCCCTCCTTGACAATTTTTGGAAGACTGGCTCCGAAAATTGTGAGTTTGGGTCGAAGCGTGTGCCGGTTCTGGCCCGTCAAAGTTCGGAAACCCAACTTCCTGTTTGAAACCTCAGATTTTGGGGTAACTTCCTGTTGCGACTCTCTACTTTATCCTACAGATGGAGCCATTGTATTACTCTTTGATGGGTTTTTGGAAGGGGGTCTCTGTGTGTGTGTGTCTGTGTGTGTGTGTTTGAGGGGGGAGGGGAAGAGGAGTTGATTGAGTCTGTGAGAAGCTGCCACAGGGAGGTTACAGTCAAGAGAGCCATGAGCTGTCACAGATGATGAGTTCTGAAAAATATTATCACAGAAAATAATTAGCATAAAAGCTTTTATTTTAAATTTGTTGCAACAAATTCAGGTTTCTTACAGCATTTTCCTTATTGAAAACTAAATTCTACCTGAAATGTATCAATAAAAATCTTCTTTTGCAGTTAATGTCACCAGTTTATAGTTTAGTTTTAATAGCATTCCCTGTCACTGATGTGCCTTTAATTATCGGTTCTATCAGGGATCATTTATGTGTTTATCTTACGGGGGTGAGCCACCTCACAGGTTGGTTATATTACCTGTTGACCTCAGCTCAGTGAGCTAAGACAATGTTTAATGCAGTGTTTTTTCTGATATGAAAATGGATATTATTCAGCACATCTAACCTCAGCAGGCCCCTCTTCAGAAACTCATATCTGCAGATGTCAAAGCTGGCTCAAAAAATTAAACTGGCTTCAAATTAATTTTAAGGAATTGTAGGTTATTTTGAATTCATGTAATCTTTCTCCATCACCCTTTCTGTTTCTTTCCATCTCTCTACTCATCTTCTCCCATATGTCTCCCCTTGACCAAAGCTGAGCGTGGATTGATGCTGTCTTTACAGTTTGGTTTTGATCAGTTAGGAAATTTCACACGGGGTCAGCTGATTTTTTCGTGTTACTCAGTGTACGGCGACAGGAAAAGTGCACTAGGTCCACGGGCGTCGAGGTGAACCAGCTGAATATAAGCCACTCAAGTTGACGACAAGTGCATTGAAAAGTAAAAGCTGCTGGCCTTTACCTTTTCTTTGTCAAAGCGCCTGTTCGGCAAGTAGTTAGTAAAGTAATATTTTCAGCCCTTGTCCACAGTCTCATAACATGTTTAACAGGAAGCACAGCACGCTGGTTAAGCTCATGGCAAACTGTTACTAACAGCTAAAATGAAAGCTTGTCTGTATGTAGTCTAACTGGTTAGTTTGTCACTAATCTCCAAATTTTGCAAATTGCTATAAACTTCACTCTCTTAAACCAGTAACAGTCTGAGCTGGACTGATAGGGGTCTGTATGGATAAAGATAAAATCCTAATGATACCCATCCCTACAGCTGGTTAGTGGCTTCGCCCTGACTTTAGGCAGATGAGATATTCACTGTTCAAATAACTTCATTATAAGCCTTGTTTAAGCATAAATGATTTATATATGCACCCAATAACAGAACTTAAAAAAATGCTTTTGCTCAAAGCTCAAAGCTTTTAAACTCAAGTTAAAACTGAGTTTTATCTCCTTTTGGGAGGGGGTATCTGTGTGTGTGTGTGTGTGTGTGTGTGTGTGTGTTTGTGTTTGTGTTTGAGGGGGAGGGGAAGAGGAGTTGATTGAGTCTGTGAGAAGCTGCCACAGGGAGGTTACAGTCAAGAGAGCCAAGAGCTGTCACAGATGATGAGCTCTGAAAAATATTATCACAGAAAATAATTAGCGTAAAAGCTTTTATTTAAAATTTTTACATCTCGGAAGTGTGAACTGTTACGCCAGCGTGTGCCCTGCGACCTGCGTTGACCCCGCGGTTGCCGGGGTCCCGCGGTCGCCGCTCCCCCGACGGGCGCCGGGTGCGAGGGCCCGTTCAACGCTGCTCGCAGCTTTAATTATTATTATTATTATTTTTTTTCTTCTTTTTCCGCCTCTTAGATCGGCTTTTTGAGGGCCTTAACATGCGTGAAAACTTACCAAAATTTGCAGACGCGTCAGGCACGGCGAAAAATTTAATAATTTAGGGGTCTTGAGCATGGGCGTGGTAAAATGCCCTCGGTAGCGCCACCTACATTTTTAAACGGAACAGCCCCTCAAGCCCGTTGCGCCTAAAAATCTGAAAATCTGCACACATATGTAACATCCCATGACGCACCAAAAAGTCTCTTGGAGCCATAATCTAAACCCAACAGAAAGTATTTTTATTTTGACCGGAAGGTGAAAAAATTGTGTGTTTTTGGCCATTTCCAGGGGTCGCTTGAACGCGAACTAGTCCTAGACGCATTATCCCATTGACTTCAAAACTTAATAGTATGTTCTTAAGACATAGACGATGTTAAATTGCGGCAGATTTTGAGTTTTTGTTGAAGGGCGTGGAAGTTATGGCCCCTCCAAAGTTCGATTACTCGCCACGAAACAGGAAGTTGCTTTATTTTTGCTATATTTCGGCCATACTTTGTCCAAACTGCCATCAAACTTTACAGGATTGTTAATGGTACCTATCTGCACACATCCATATGTCAATATTCATACAATTGTTGTAGCGCCACCTATTTATAGCAGGAAATGACATATTTTATAATGTGATGTCCAGTTTCTAGACGGGTGACCAGATTCACTTCAAATGTTGTCAGCCCCTCCTTGAAATTTTTGGAAGAAGTCCTCCGAAAATTGTGAGTTTTGGTCGAAGCGTGTGCCGGTTCTGGCCCGTCAAAGTTCGGAAACCCAACTTCCTGTTTGAAACCTCAGATTTTGGGGTAACTTCCTGTTGCGACTCTCTACTTTATCCTACAGATGGAAGCCATTGTATTACTCTTTGATGGGTTTTTGGAAGGGGGTCTCTGTGTGTGTGTGTCTGTGTGTGTGTGTTTGAGGGGGGAGGGGAAGAGGAGTTGATTGAGTCTGTGAGAAGCTGCCACAGGGAGGTTACAGTCAAGAGAGCCATGAGCTGTCACAGATGATGAGCTCTGAAAAATATTATCACAGAAAATAATTAGCATAAAAGCTTTTATTTTAAATTTGTTGCAACAAATTCAGGTTTCTTACAGCATTTTCCTTATTGAAAACTAAATTCTACCTGAAATGTATCAATAAAAATCTTCTTTTGCAGTTAATGTCACCAGTTTATAGTTTAGTTTTAATAGCATTCCCTGTCACTGATGTGCCTTTAATTATCGGTTCTATCAGGGATCATTTATGTGTTTATCTTACGGGGGTGAGCCACCTCACAGGTTGGTTATATTACCTGTTGACCTCAGCTCAGTGAGCTAAGACAATGTTTAATGCAGTGTTTTTTTCTGATATGAAAATGGATATTATTTCAGCACATCTAACCTCAGCAGGCCCCTCTTCAGAAACTCATATCTGCAGATGTCAAAGCTGGCTCAAAAAATTAAACTGGCTTCAAATTAATTTGAAGGAATTGTAGGTTATTTTGAATTCATGTAATCTTACCATATGTCTCCCCTTGACCAAAGCTGAGCGTGGATTGATGCTGTCTTTACAGTTTGGTTTTGATCAGTTAGGAAATTTCACAAGGGGTCAGCTGATTTTTTCGTGTTACTCAGTGTACGGCAACAGGAAAAGTGCATGTCTACATCCACCGGCGTCGAGGTGAACCAGCTGAATATAAGCCACTCAAGTTGACGACAAGTGCATTGAAAAGTAAAAGCTGCTGGCCTTTACCTTTTCTTTGTCAAAGCGCCTGTTCAGCCAGTAGTTAGTAAAGTAATATTTTCAGCGTTGTCCACAGTCTCATGACATGTTTAACAGGAAGCACAGCACGCTGGTTAAGCTCATGGCAAACTGTTACTAACAGCTAAAATGAAAGCTTGTCTGTATGTAGTCTAACTGGTTAGTTTGTCACTAATCTCCAAATTTTGCAAATTGCTATAAACTTCACTCTCTTAAACCAGTAACAGTCTGAGCTGGACTGATAGGGGTCTGTATGGATAAAGATAAAATCCTAATGATACCCATCCCTACAGCTGGTTAGTGGCTTCGCCCTGACTTTAGGCAGATGAGATATTCACTGTTCAAATAACTTCATTATAAGCCTTGTTTAAGCATAAATGATTTATATATGCACCCAATAACAGAACTTAAAAAAAATGCTTTTGCTCAAAGCTCAAAGCTTTTAAACTCAAGTTAAAACTGAGTTTTATCTCCTTTTGGGAGGGGGTATTGTGTGTGTGTGTGTGTGTGTGTGTGTTGTTTGTGTTTGTGTTTGAGGGGGAGGGGAAGAGGAGTTGATTGAGTCTGTGAGAAGCTGCCACAGAGAGGTTACAGTCAGGAGAGCCAAGAGCTGTCACAGATGATGAGCTCTGAAAAATATTATCACAGAAAATAATTAGCGTAAAAGCTTTTATTTAAATTTTTACATCTCGGAAGTGTGAACTGTTACGCCAGCGTGTGCCCTGCGACCTGCGTTGACCCCGCGGTTGCCGGGGTCCCGCGGTCGCCGCTCCCCCGACGGGCGCCGGGTGCGAGGGCCCGTTCAACGCTGCTCGCAGCTTTAATTATTATTATTATTTTTTTTTTCTTCTTTTTCCGCCTCTTAGATCGGCTTTTTGAGGGCCTTAACATGCGTGAAAACTTACCAAAATTTGCAGACGCGTCAGGCACGGCGAAAAATTTAATAATTTAGGGGTCTTGAGCATGGGCGTGGTAAAATGGCCTCGGTAGCGCCACCTACATTTTTAAACGGAACAGCCCCTCAAGCCCGTTGCGCCTAAAAATCTGAAAATCTGCACACATATGTAACATCCCATGACGCACCAAAAAGTCTCTTGGAGCCATATTCTAAACCCAACAGAAAGTATTTTTATTTTGACCGGAAGGTGAAAAAATTGTGTGTTTTTGGCCATTTCCAGGGGTCGCTTGAACGCGAACTAGTCCTAGACGCATTATCCGATTGACTTCAAAACTTAATAGTATGTTCTTAAGACATAGACGATGTTAAATTGCGGCAGATTTTGAGTTTTTGTTGAAGGGCGTGGAAGTTATGGCCCCTCAAAGTTCGATTACTCGCCACGAAACAGGAAGTTGCTTTATTTTTGCTATATTTCGGCCATACTTTGTCCAAACTGCATCAAACTTTACAGGATTGTTAATGGTACCTATCTGCACACATCCATATGTCAATATTCATACAATTGTTGTAGCGCCACCTATTTATAGCAGGAAATGACATATTTTATAGTGTGATGTCCAGTTTCTAGACGGGTGACCAGATTCACTTCAAATGTTGTCAGCCCCTCCTTGAGGAATTTTTGGAAGACTGGCTCCGAAAATTGTGAGTTTTGGTCGAAGCGTGTGCCGGTTCTGGCCCGTCAAAGTTCGGAAACCCAACTTCCTGTTTGAAACCTCAGATTTTGGGGTAACTTCCTGTTGCGACTCTCTACTTTATCCTATAGATGGAGCCATTGTATTACTCTTTGATGGGTTTTTGGAAGGGGGTCTCTGTGTGTGTGTGTGTGTGTGTGTGTGTGTGTGTGTGTGTGTGTGTGTTTGAGGGGGGAGGGGAAGAGGAGTTGATTGAGTCTGTGAGAAGCTGCCACAGAGAGGTTACAGTCAGGAGAGCCAAGAGCTGCTTTACACGCGGTATAAAAACTTCAGTTAAGATTTGAGCTGTCACTTGAGAAAGCATCATGCCAAAAACTAAGGAAATCACTGTAGACTTGAAAAATTGTCGATGCTTAGGAAGCAGGAGAAGGATATACAAAGTTATAACAGCATTTCCAAGCGTCAAGAACTCAAATGAGAAGCGTCACCGAGAAATTCAAGGAGAGCCACACTGTGCAGAACAAGCCTGGCAGAGGTAGGAAGCCAAAGATTTCAATGACCCTGGAAAGAAAACCAGTTAGAGACCTGTCTAAAGAACCCATAAACGCTGCAAAGACACTAGTGAATGACTTAGTTAAGTCTGAAATTGTACTCAAAGAAGATTACATGAATTCATGTAATCTTACCATATGTCTCCCCTTGACCAAAGCTGAGCGTGGATTGATGCTGTCTTTACAGTTTGGTTTTGATCAGTTAGGAAATTTCACACGGGGTCAGCTGATTTTTTCGTGTTACTCAGTGTACGGCGACAGGAAAAGTGCACTAGGTCCTCCAGCGTCGAGGTGAACCAGCTGAATATAAGCCACTCAAGTTGACGACAAGTGCATTGAAAAGTAAAAGCTGCTGGCCTTTACCTTTTCTTTGTCAAAGCGCCTGTTCCAGTAGTTAGTAAAGTAATATTTTCAGCGTTGTCCACAGTCTCATGACATGTTTAACAGGAAGCACAGCACGCTGGTTAAGCTCATGGCAAACTGTTACTAACAGCTAAAATGAAAGCTTGTCTGTATGTAGTCTAACTGGTTAGTTTGTCACTAATCTCCAAATTTTGCAAATTGCTATAAACTTCACTCTCTTAAACCAGTAACAGTCTGAGCTGGACTGATAGGGGTCTGTATGGATAAAGATAAAATCCTAATGATACCCATCCCTACAGCTGGTTAGTGGCTTCGCCCTGACTTTAGGCAGATGAGATATTCACTGTTCAAATAACTTCATTATAAGCCTTGTTTAAGCATAAATGATTTATATATGCACCCAATAACAGAACTTAAAAAAATGCTTTTGCTCAAAGCTCAAAGCTTGTAAACTCAAGTTAAAACTGAGTTTTATCTCCTTTTGGGAGGGGGTATTTCTCTGTGTGTTTGTGTGTGTGTGTGTGGGTGTTTGTGTTTGTGTTTGAGGGGGAGGGGAAGAGGAGTTGATTGAGTCTGTGAGAAGCTGCCACAGAGAGGTTACAGTCAGGAGAGCCAAGAGCTGTCACAGATGATGAGCTCTGAAAAATATTATCACAGAAAATAATTAGCGTAAAAGCTTTTATTTAAAAATTTTAACATCTGGGAAGTGTGAACTGTTACGCCAGCGTGTGCCCTGCGACCTGCGTTGACCCCGCGGTTGCCGGGGTCCCGCGTCGCCGCCCCGACGGGCGCCGGGTGCGAGGGCCCGTTCAACGCTGCTCGCAGCTTTAATTATTATTTTTATTATTTTTTGCAACGAGTTTTTGTTTTCGTTCTTCTTCTTTTCCGCCTCTTTGATCGCCTTTTTGAGGGCCTTAAAATGCGTCAAAACTCCTGAAAATTTGCAGACGCGTCAGGCACGGCGAAAAATTTAAGAATTTAGGGGTCTTGAGCATGGGTGTGGCAAAATGGCCTCGGTAGCGCCACCTACATTTTTAACGGAACAGCCCCTCAAGCCCGTTGCGCCTAAAAATCTGAAAATCTGCACACATATGTAACATCCCATGACGCACCAAAAAGTCTCTTGGAGCCATATTCTAAACCAACAGAAAGTATTTTTATTTTGACCGGAAGGTGAAAAAATTGTGTGTTTTTGGCCATTTCCAGGGGTCGCTTGAACGCGAACTAGTCCTAGACGCATTATCCGATTGACTTCAAAATTTGATAATTTGTTCTTAAGACATAGACGAAGTTAAATTGCAAAAGTTTCGGACTTTTCATTGAAGGGCGTGGAAGTTATGGCCCCTCAAAGTTCGATCACTCGCCAAAAAACAGGAAGTTGCTTTAAATTTGCTATATTTCGGCCATACTTTGTCCAAACTGCATCAAACTTTACAGGATTGTTAATGGTACCTATCTGCACACATCCATATGTCAATATTCATACAATTGTTGTAGCACCACCTATTTATAGCAGGAAATGACATATTTTATAGTGTGATGTCCAGTTTCTAGACGGGTGACCAGATTCACTTCAAATGTTGTCAGGACAGACTTAAGGATTTTTGGAAGACTGGCTCCGAAAATTGTGAGTTTGGGTCGAAGCGTGTGCCGTTCTGGCCCGTCAAAGTTCGGAAACCCAACTTCCTGTTTGAAACCTCAGATTTTGGGGTAACTTCCTGTTGCGACTCTCTACTTTATCCTACAGATGGAGCCATTGTATTACTCTTTGATGGGTTTTTGGAAGGGGGTCTCTGTGTGTGTGTGTCTGTGTGTGTCTGAGGGGGGAGGGGAAGAGGAGTTGATTGTGTCTGTGAGAAGCTGCCACAGGGAGGTTACAGTCAATAGAGCCATGATCTGTCACAGATGATGAGCTCTGAATAATATTATCACAGAAAATAATTAGCATAAAAGCTTTTATTTTAAATTTTTTACATCTGGGAAGTGTGAACTGTTACCAGCGTGTGCCCTGCGACCTGCGTTGACCCCGCGGTTGCCGGGGTCCGCGGTTGCGAGGGCCCGTTCAAGCTGCTCGCAGCTTTAATTATTATTTTTATTATTATTATTCTTCTTTTTCCGCCTCTTTGATCGCCTTTTTGAGGGCCTTAACATGCGTCAAAACTTGAAAAATTTGCAGACGCGTCAGGCACGGCGAAAAATTTAAATTTAGGGGTCTTGAGCATGGGTGTGGCAAAATGGCCTCGTAGCGCCACCTACATTTTTAAACGGAACAGCCCCTCAAGCCCGTTGCGCCTAAAAATCTGAAAATCTGCACACATATGTAACATCCCATGACGCACCAAAAAGTCTCTTGGAGCCATATTCTAAACCCAACAGAAAGTATTTTTATTTTGACCGAAGGTGAAAAAATTGTGTGTTTTTGGCCATTTCCAGGGGTCGCTTGAACGCGAACTAGTCCTAGACGCATTATCCGATTGACTTCAAAATTTGATAATTTGTTCTTAAGACATAGACGAAGTTAAATTGCAAAGTTTCGGACTTTTCATTGAAGGGCGTGGAAGTTATGGCCCCTCAAAGTTCGATCACTCGCCACAAAACAGGAAGTTGCTTTAAATTTGCTATATTTCGGCCATACTTTGTCCAAACTGCATCAAACTTTACAGGATTGTTAATGGTACCTATCTGCACACATCCATATGTCAATATTCATACAATTGTTGTAGACCTATTTATAGCAGGAAATGACATATTTTATAGTGTGATGTCCAGTTTCTAGACGGGTGACCAGATTCACTTCAAATGTTGTCAGCCCCCCTTGACAATTTTTGGAAGACTGGCTCCGAAAATTGTGAGTTTTGGTCGAAGCGTGTGCCGTTTCTGGCCCGTCAAAGTTCGAAACCCAACTTCCTGTTTGAAACCTCAGATTTTGGGGTAACTTCCTGTTGCGACTCTCTACTTTATCCTATAGATGGAGCCATTGTATTACTCTTTGATGGGTTTTTGGGGGTCTCTGTGTGTGTGTGTGTGTGTGTGTGTGTGTGTGTGTGTGTGTGTGTGAGGGGGGAGGGGAAGAGAGTTGATTGAGTCTGTGAGAAGCTGCCACAGAGAGGTTACAGTCAGGAGAGCCAAGAGCTGCTTTACATAAAAACTTCAGTTAAGATTTGAGCTGTCACTTGAGAAAGCATATGCCAAAAACTAAGGAAATCACTGTAGACTCGATGCAGGAAGCAGGAGAAGGATATACAAAGTTATCACAGCATTTCCAAGCGTCAAGAACTCAAATGTCACGAGAAATTCAAGTGTTGGCAGAGGTAGGAAGCCAAAGATTTCAATGACCAAAGAAACCAGTTAGAGACCTGTCTAAAGAACCCATAAACGCTGCACTAGTGAATGACTTAGTTAAGTCTGAAATTGTAGGAAGATTACATGAATTCATGTAATCTTACCATATGTCTCCCCTTGACCAAAGCTGAGCGTGGATTGATGCTGTCTTTACAGTTTGGTTTTGATCAGTTAGGAAATTTCACACGGGGTCAGCTGATTTTTCGTGTTACTCAGTGTACGGCGACAGGAAAAGTGCACTAGGTCCGCGTCGAGGTGAACCAGCTGAATATAAGCCACTCAAGTTGACGACAAGTGCATTGAAAAGTAAAAGCTGCTGGCCTTTACCTTTTCTTTGTCAAAGCGCCTGTTCGGCCAGTAGTTAGTAAAGTAATATTTTCAGCGTTGTCCACAGTCTCATGACATGTTTAACAGGAAGCACAGCACGCTGGTTAAGCTCATGGCAAACTGTTACTAACAGCTAAAATGAAAGCTTGTCTGTATGTAGTCTAACTGGTTAGTTTGTCACTAATCTCCAAATTTTGCAAATTGCTATAAACTTCACTCTCTTAAACCAGTAACAGTCTGAGCTGGACTGATAGGGGTCTGTATGGATAAAGATAAAATCCTAATGATACCCATCCCTACAGCTGGTTAGTGGCTTCGCCCTGACTTTAGGCAGATGAGATATTCACTGTTCAAATAACTTCATTATAAGCCTTGTTTAAGCATAAATGATTTATATATGCACCCAATAACAGAACTTAAAAAAAATGCTTTTGCTCAAAGCTCAAGCTTGTAAACTCAAGTTAAAACTGAGTTTTATCTCCTTTTGGGAGGGGTATCTCTGTGTGTGTGTGTGTGTGTGTGTGTTTGTGTTTGTGTTTGAGGGGAGGGGAAGAGGAGTTGATTGAGTCTGTGAGAAGCTGCCACAGAGAGGTTACAGTCAGAGAGCCAAGAGCTGTCACAGATGATGAGCTCTGAAAAATATTATCACAGAAAATAATTAGCGTAAAAGCTTTTATTTAAAATTTTACATCTGGGAAGTGTGAACTGTTACGCCAGCGTGTGCCCTGCGACCTGCGTTGACCCCGCGGTTGCCGGGGTCCCGCGGTCGCCGCTCCCCCGACGGGCGCCGGGTGCGAGGGCCCGTTCAACGCTGCTCGCAGCTTTAATTATTATTATTATTATTTTTTTTCTTCTTTTTCCGCCTCTTAGATCGCTTTTTGAGGGCCTTAACATGCGTGAAAACTTACCAAAATTTGCAGACGCGTCAGGCACGGCGAAAAATTTAATAATTTAGGGGTCTTGAGCATGGGCGTGGTAAAATGCCCTCGGTAGCCACCTACATTTTTAAACGGAACAGCCCCTCAAGCCCGTTGCGCCTAAAAATCTGAAAATCTGCACACATATGTAACATCCCATGACGCACCAAAAAGTCTCTTGGAGCCATATTCTAAACCCAACAGAAAGTATTTTTATTTTGACCGGAAGGTGAAAAAATTGTGTGTTTTTGGCCATTTCCAGGGGTCGCTTGAACGCGAACTAGTCCTAGACGCATTATCCGATTGACTTCAAAACTTAATAGTATGTTCTTAAGACATAGACGATGTTAAATTGCGGCAGATTTTGAGTTTTGTTGAAGGGCGTGGAAGTTATGGCCCCTCAAAGTTCGATTACTCGCCACGAAACAGGAAGTTGCTTTATTTTTGCTATATTTCGGCCATACTTTGTCCAAACTGCATCAAACTTTACAGGATTGTTAATGGTACCTATCTGCACACATCCATATGTCAATATTCATACAATTGTTGTAGCGCCACCTATTTATAGCAGGAAATGACATATTTTATAGTGTGATGTCCAGTTTCTAGACGGGTGACCAGATTCACTTCAAATGTTGTCAGCCCCTCCTTGACAATTTTTGGAAGACTGGCTCCGAAAATTGTGAGTTTGGGTCGAAGCGTGTGCCGGTTCTGGCCCGTCAAAGTTCGGAAACCCAACTTCCTGTTTGAAACCTCAGATTTTGGGGTAACTTCCTGTTGCGACTCTCTACTTTATCCTACAGATGGAGCCATTGTATTACTCTTTGATGGGTTTTTGGAAGGGGGTCTCTGTGTGTGTGTGTCTGTGTGTGTGTGTTTGAGGGGGGAGGGGAAGAGGAGTTGATTGAGTCTGTGAGAAGCTGCCACAGGGAGGTTACAGTCAAGAGAGCCATGAGCTGTCACAGATGATGAGTTCTGAAAAATATTATCACAGAAAATAATTAGCATAAAAGCTTTTATTTTAAATTTGTTGCAACAAATTCAGGTTTCTTACAGCATTTTCCTTATTGAAAACTAAATTCTACCTGAAATGTATCAATAAAAATCTTCTTTTGCAGTTAATGTCACCAGTTTATAGTTTAGTTTTAATAGCATTCCTGTCACTGATGTGCCTTTAATTATCGGTTCTATCAGGGATCATTTATGTGTTTATCTTACGGGGGTGAGCCACCTCACAGGTTGGTTATATTACCTGTTGACCTCAGCTCAGTGAGCTAAGACAATGTTTAATGCAGTGTTTTTTCTGATATGAAATGGATATTATTCAGCACATCTAACCTCAGCAGGCCCTCTTCAGAAACTCATATCTGCAGATGTCAAAGCTGGCTCAAAAATTAAACTGGCTTCAAATTAATTTAAGGAATTGTAGGTTATTTTGAATTCATGTAATCGGTCTCCCCTTGACCAAAGCTGAGCGTGATTGATGCTGTCTTTACAGTTTGGTTTTGATCAGTTAGGAAATTTCACACGGGGTCAGCTGATTTTTTCGTGTTACTCAGTGTACGGCGACAGGAAAAGTGCACTAGGTCCACGGGCGTCGAGGTGAACCAGCTGAATATAAGCCACTCAAGTTGACGACAAGTGCATTGAAAAGTAAAAGCTGCTGGCCTTTACCTTTTCTTTGTCAAAGCGCCTGTTCGGCAAGTAGTTAGTAAAGTAATATTTTCAGCGTTGTCCACAGTCTCATGACATGTTTAACAGGAAGCACAGCACGCTGGTTAAGCTCATGGCAAACTGTTACTAACAGCTAAAATGAAAGCTTGTCTGTATGTAGTCTAACTGGTTAGTTTGTCACTAATCTCCAAATTTTGCAAATTGCTATAAACTTCACTCTCTTAAACCAGTAACAGTCTGAGCTGGACTGATAGGGGTCTGTATGGATAAAGATAAAATCCTAATGATACCCATCCCTACAGCTGGTTAGTGGCTTCGCCCTGACTTTAGGCAGATGAGATATTCACTGTTCAAATAACTTCATTATAAGCCTTGTTTAAGCATAAATGATTTATATATGCACCCAATAACAGAACTTAAAAAAATGCTTTTGCTCAAAGCTCAAAGCTTTTAAACTCAAGTTAAAACTGAGTTTTATCTCCTTTTGGAGGGGGTATCTGTGTGTGTGTGTGTGTGTGTGTGTGTGTGTGTGTTGTGTTTGTGTTTGAGGGGGGAGGGAAGAGGAGTTGATTGAGTCTGTGAGAAGCTGCCACAGGGAGGTTACAGTCAAGAGAGCCAAGAGCTGTCACAGATGATGAGCTCTGAAAAATATTATCACAGAAAATAATTAGCATAAAAGCTTTTATTTAAAATTTTACATCTCGGAAGTGTGAACTGTTACGCCAGCGTGTGCCCTGCGACCTGCGTTGACCCCGCGCGGTTGCCGGGGTCCCGCGGTCGCCGCTCCCCCGACGGGCGCCGGGTGCGAGGGCCGTTCAACGCTGCTCGCAGCTTTAATTAGGGCCCGAGCAACGAGTTGCGTGGGCCCAACGGGGCCATGCAACGAGTTGCATCTTGTTTTCGTCCTTATTTTATTATTATTATTATTATTATTATTTATTATTATTCTTCTTTTCCGCCTCTTAGATCGGCTTTTTGAGGGCCTTAACATGCGTGAAAACTTACAAAATTTGCAGACGCGGGCAGGCGAAAAATTTAATAATTTAGGGGTCTTGAGCATGGGTGTGGTAAAATGGCCTCGGTAGCGCCACCTACATTTTTAAAGGAACAGCCCCTCAAGCCCGTTGCGCCTAAAAATCTGAAAATCTGCACACATATGTAACATCCCATGACGCACCAAAAAGTCTCTTGGAGCCATATTCTAAACCCAACAGAAAGTATTTTTATTTTGACCGGAAGGTGAATTGTGTGTTTTTGGCCATTTCCAGGGGTCGCTTGAACGCGAACTAGTCCTAGACGCATTATCCGATTGACTTCAAAACTTAATAGTATGTTCTTAAGACATAGACGATGTTAAATTGCGGCAGATTTTGAGTTTTTGTTGAAGGGCGTGGAAGTTATGGCCCCTCAAAGTTCGATTACTCGCCACGAAACAGGAAGTTGCTTTATTTTTGCTATATTTCGGCCATACTTTGTCCAAACTGCATCATCAAACTTTACAGGATTGTTAATGGTACCTATCTGCACACATCCATATGTCAATATTCATACAATTGTTGTAGCACCACCTATTTATAGCAGGAAATGACATATTTTATAGTGTGATGTCCAGTTTCTAGACGGGTGACCAGATTCACTTCAAATGTTGTCAGCCCTCCTTGAGGATTTTTTGGAAGGCTCCGAAAATTGTGAGTTTTGGTCGAAGCGTGTGCCGGTTCTGGCCCGTCAAAGTTCGGAAACCCAACTTCCTGTTTGAAACCTCAGATTTTGGGGTAACTTCCTGTTGCGACTCTCTACTTTATCCTATAGATGGAGCCATTGTATTACTCTTTGATGGGTTTTTGGAAGGGGGTCTGTGTGTGTGTGTCTGTGTGTGTGTGTGTGTGTGTGTGTGTGTGTTTGTGTTTGTGTTAGGGGGGAGGGGAAGAAAGTTGATTGAGTCTGTGAGAAGCTGCCACAGAGAGGTTACAGTCAGGAGAGCCAAGAGCTGCTTTACACGCGGTATAAAAACTTCAGTTAAGATTTGAGCTGTCACTTGAGAAAGCATCATGCCAAAAACTAAGGAAATCACTGTAGACTTGAAGAATTGTCGATGCTTAGGAAGCAGGAGAAGGATATACAAAGTTATACAGCATTTCCAAGCGTCAAGAACTCAAATGAGAAGCGTCACCGAGAAATTCAAGGAGAGCCACACTGTGCAGAACAAGCCTGGCAGAGGTAGGAAGCCAAAGATTTCAATGACCTGGAAAGAAACCAGTTAGAGACCTGTCTAAAGAACCCATAAACGCTGCCAAGACACTAGTGAATGACTTAGTTAAGTCTGAAATTGTAGTCTCAAAGAAGATTACATGAATTCATGTAATTACCATATGTCTCCCCTTGACCAAAGCTGAGCTGAGCGTGGATTGATGCTGTCTTTACAGTTTGGTTTTGATCAGTTAGGAAATTTCACACGGGGTCAGCTGATTTTTCGTCTTACTCAGTGTACGGCGACAGGAAAAGTTCACTAGGTCCTCCAGCGTCGAGGTGAACCAGCTGAATATAAGCCGACGACAAGTGCATTGAAAAGTAAAAGCTGCTGGCCTTTACCTTTTCTTTGTCAAAGCGCCTGTTTGGCCAGTAGTTAGTAAAGTAATATTTTCAGCGTTGTCCACAGTCTCATGACATGTTTAACAGGAAGCACAGCACGCTGGTTAAGCTCATGGCAAACTGTTACTAACAGCTAAAATGAAAGCTTGTCTGTATGTAGTCTAACTGGTTAGTTTGTCACTAATCTCCAAATTTTGCAAATTGCTATAAACTTCACTCTCTTAAACCAGTAACAGTCTGAGCTGGACTGATAGGGGTCTGTATGGATAAAGATAAAATCCTAATGATACCCATCCCTACAGCTGGTTAGTGGCTTCGCCCTGACTTTAGGCAGATGAGATATTCACTGTTCAAATAACTTCATTATAAGCCTTGTTTAAGCATAAATGATTTATATATGCACCCAATAACAGAACTTAAAAAAATGCTTTTGCTCAAAGCTCAAAGCTTGTAAACTCAAGTTAAAACTGAGTTTTATCTCCTTTTGGGAGGGGTATTTCTCTGTGTGTTTGTGTTGTGTGTGTGGGTGTGTTTGTGTTTGTGTTTGAGGGGGAGGGGAAGAGGAGTTGATTGAGTCTGTGAGAAGCTGCCACAGAGAGGTTACAGTCAGAGAGCCAAGAGCTGTCACAGATGATGAGCTCTGAAAAATATTATCACAGAAAATAATTAGCGTAAAAGCTTTTATTTAAAATTTTTAACATCTGGGAAGTGTGAACTGTTACGCCAGCGTGTGCCCTGCGACCTGCGTTGACCCGCGGTTGCCGGGTCCCGCGGTCGCCGCTCCCCGACGCGCGGGTGCGAGGGCCCGTTCAACGCTGCTCTTTTTTTAATTATTTTTTATTATTATTATTATTCTTCTTTTTCCGCCTCTTTGATCGCCTTTTTGAGGGCCTTAAATGCGTCAAAACTCCTGAAAATTTGCAGACGCGTCAGGCACGGCGAAAAAATTTAATAATTTAGGGGTCTTGAGCATGGGTGTGGCAAAATGGCCTCGGTAGCGCCACCTACATTTTTAAACGGAACAGCCCCTCAAGCCCGTTGCGCCTAAAAATCTGAAAATCTGCACACATATGTAACATCCCATGACGCACCAAAAAGTCTCTTGGAGCCATATTCTAAACCCAACAGAAAGTATTTTTATTTTGACCGGAAGGTGAAAAAATTGTGTGTTTTGGCCATTTCCAGGGGTCGCTTGAACGCGAACTAGTCCTAGACGCATTATCCGATTGACTTCAAAATTTGATAATTTGTTCTTAAGACATAGACGAAGTTAAATTGCAAAAGTTTCGGACTTTTCATTGAAGGGCGTGGAAGTTATGGCCCTCAAAGTTCGATCACTCGCCACAAAACAGGAAGTTGCTTTAAATTTGCTATATTTCGGCCATACTTTGTCCAAACTGCATCAAACTTTACAGGATTGTTAATGGTACCTATCTGCACACATCCATATGTCAATATTCATACAATTGTTGTAGCACCACCTATTTATAGCAGGAAATGACATATTTTATAGTGTGATGTCCAGTTTCTAGACGGGTGACCAGATTCACTTCAAATGTTGTCAGGACAGACTTAAGGATTTTTGGAAGACTGGCTCCGAAAATTGTGAGTTTGGGTCGAAGCGTGTGCCGGTTCTGGCCCGTCAAAGTTCGGAAACCCAACTTCCTGTTTGAAACCTCAGATTTTGGGGTAACTTCCTGTTGCGACTCTCTACTTTATCCTACAGATGGAGCCATTGTATTACTCTTTGATGGGTTTTTGGAAGGGGTCTCTGTGTGTGTGTGTGTCTGTGTGTGTCTGAGGGGGGAGGGGAAGAGGAGTTGATTGTGTCTGTGAGAAGCTGCCACAGGGAGGTTACAGTCAGGAGAGCCATGAGCTGTCACAGATGATGAGCTCTGAAAAATATTATCACAGAAAATAATTAGCATAAAAGCTTTTATTTAAAATTTTTACATCTGGGAAGTGTGAACTGTTACGCCAGCGTGTGCCCTGCGACCTGCGTTGACCCGCGGTTGCCGGGGTCCCGCGGTCGCCGCTCCCGCGGCGCCGGGTGCGAGGGCCCGTTCAACGCTGCTCGCAGCTTTAATTATTATTATTATTATTTTTTTCTTCTTTTTTCCGCCTCTTAGATCGGCTTTTTGAGGGCCTTAACATGCGTGAAAAAAAAAATTTGCAGACGCGTCAGGCACGGCGAAAAATTTAATAATTTAGGGGTCTTGAGCATGGGTGGTAAAATGCCCTCGGTAGCGCCACCTACATTTTTAAACGGAACAGCCCCTCAAGCCCGTTGCGCCTAAAAATCTGAAAATCTGCACACATATGTAACATCCCATGACGCACCAAAAAGTCTCTTGGAGCCATATTCTAAACCCAACAGAAAGTATTTTATTTTGACCGGAAGGTGAAAAAATTGTGTGTTTTTTGGCCATTTCCAGGGGTCGCTTGAACGCGAACTAGTCCTAGACGCATTATCCATTGACTTCAAAACTTAATAGTATGTTCTTAAGACATAGACGATGTTAAATTGCGGCAGATTTTGAGTTTTTGTTGAAGGGCGTGGAAGTTATGGCCCCTCAAAGTTCGATTACTCGCCACGAAACAGGAAGTTGCTTTATTTTTGCTATATTTCGGCCATACTTTGTCCAAACTGCATCAAACTTTACAGGATTGTTAATGGTACCTATCTGCACACATCCATATGTCAATATTCATACAATTGTTGTAGCGCCACCTATTTATAGCAGGAAATGACATATTTTATAGTGTGATGTCCAGTTTCTAGACGGGTGACCAGATTCACTTCAAATGTTGTCAGCCCCCTCCTTGACAATTTTTGGAAGACTGGCTCCGAAAATTGTGAGTTTGGGTCGAAGCGTGTGCCGGTTCTGGCCCGTCAAAGTTCGGAAACCCAACTTCCTGTTTGAAACCTCAGATTTTGGGGTAACTTCCTGTTGCGACTCTCTACTTTATCCTACAGATGGAGCCATTGTATTACTCTTTGATGGGTTTTTGGAAGGGGGTCTCTGTGTGTGTGTGTCTGTGTGTGTGTGTTTGAGGGGGGAGGGGAAGAGGAGTTGATTGAGTCTGTGAGAAGCTGCCACAGGGAGGTTACAGTCAGGAGAGCCATGAGCTGTCACAGATGATGAGCTCTGAAAAATATTATCACAGAAAATAATTAGCATAAAAGCTTTTATTTAAATTTGTTGCAACAAATTCAGGTTTCTTACAGCATTTTCCTTATTGAAAACTAAATTCTACCTGAAATGTATCAATAAAAATCTTCTTTTGCAGTTAATGTCACCAGTTTATAGTTTAGTTTTAATAGCATTCCCTGTCACTGATGTGCCTTTAATTATCGGTTCTATCAGGGATCATTTATGTGTTTATCTTACGGGGTGAGCCACCTCACAGGTTGGTTATATTACCTGTTGACCTCAGCTCAGTGAGCTAAGACAATGTTTAATGCAGTGTTTTTTCTGATATGAAAATGGATATTATTCAGCACATCTAACCTCAGCAGGCCCTCTTCAGAAACTCATATCTGCAGATGTCAAAGCTGGCTCAAAAACTGGCTTCAAATTAATTTTAAGGAATTGTAGGTTATTTTGAATTCATGTAATGAGTCTCCCCTTGACCAAAGCTGAGATTGATGCTGTCTTTACAGTTTGGTTTTGATCAGTTAGGAAATTTCACAGGGGTCAGCTGATTTTTTCGTGTTACTCAGTGTACGGCGACAGGAAAAGTGCACTAGGGGCGTCGAGGTGAACCAGCTGAATATAAGCCACTCAAGTTGACGACAAGTGCATTGAAAAGTAAAAGCTGCTGGCCTTTACCTTTTCTTTGTCAAAGCGCCTGTTAGTAGTTAGTAAAGTAATATTTTCAGCGTTGTCCACAGTCTCATGACATGTTTAACAGGAAGCACAGCACGCTGGTTAAGCTCATGGCAAACTGTTACTAACAGCTAAAATGAAAGCTTGTCTATGTAGTCTAACTGGTTAGTTTGTCACTAATCTCCAAATTTTGCAAATTGCTATAAACTTCACTCTCTTAAACCAGTAACAGTCTGAGCTGGACTGATAGGGGTCTGTATGGATAAAGATAAAATCCTAATGATACCCATCCCTACAGCTGGTTAGTGGCTTCGCCCTGACTTTAGGCAGATGAGATATTCACTGTTCAAATAACTTCATTATAAGCCTTGTTTAAGCATAAATGATTTATATATGCACCCAATAACAGAACTTAAAAAAATGCTTTTGCTCAAAGCTCAAAGCTTGTAAACTCAAGTTAAAACTGAGTTTTATCTCCTTTTGGGAGGGGTATCTCTGTGTGTTTGTGTGTGTGTGTGTGTGTGTTTGTGTTTGAGGGGGAGGGGAAGAGGAGTTGATTGAGTCTGTGAGAAGCTGCCACAGAGGGTTACAGTCAGGAGAGCCAAGAGCTGTCACAGATGATGAGCTCTGAAAAATATTATCACAGAAAATAATTAGCATAAAAGCTTTTATTTAAATTTTTACATCTGGAAGTGTGAACTGTTACGCCAGCGTGTGCCCTGCGACCTGCGTTGACCCCGGTTGCCGGGGTCCCGCGGTCGCCGCTCCCCCGACGGGCCGGGTGCGAGGCCCGTTCAACGCTGCTCGCAGCTTTAATTATTATTATTATTATTATTATTTTTTTTTCTTCTTTTTCCGCCTCTTTGATCGCCTTTTTGAGGGCCTTAAAATGCGTCAAAACTCCTGAAAATTTGCAGACGCGTCAGGCACGGCGAAAAATTTAAGAATTTAGGGGTCTTGAGCATGGGTGTGGCAAAATGGCCTCGGTAGCGCCACCTACATTTTTAAACGGAACAGCCCCTCAAGCCCGTTGCGCCTAAAAATCTGAAAATCTGCACACATATGTAACATCCCATGACGCACCAAAAAGTCTCTTGGAGCCATATTCTAAACCCAACAGAAAGTATTTTTATTTTGACCGGAAGGTGAAAAAATTGTGTGTTTTTGGCCATTTCCAGGGGTCGCTTGAACGCGAACTAGTCCTAGACGCATTATCCGATTGACTTCAAAATTTGATAATTTGTTCTTAAGACATAGACGAAGTTAAATTGCAAAAGTTTCGGACTTTTCATTGAAGGGCGTGGAAGTTATGGCCCCTCAAAGTTCGATCACTCGCCACAAAACAGGAAGTTGCTTTAAATTTGCTATATTTCGGCCATACTTTGTCCAAACTGCATCAAACTTTACAGGATTGTTAATGGTACCTATCTGCACACATCCATATGTCAATATTCATACAATTGTTGTAGCACCACCTATTTATAGCAGGAAATGACATATTTTATAGTGTGATGTCCAGTTTCTAGACGGGTGACCAGATTCACTTCAAATGTTGTCAGGACAGACTTAAGGATTTTTGGAAGACTGGCTCCGAAAATTGTGAGTTTGGGTCGAAGCGTGTGCCGGTTCTGGCCCGTCAAAGTTCGGAAACCCAACTTCCTGTTTGAAACCTCAGATTTTGGGGTAACTTCCTGTTGCGACTCTCTACTTTATCCTACAGATGGAGCCATTGTATTACTCTTTGATGGGTTTTTGGAAGGGGGTCTCTGTGTGTGTGTGTCTGTGTGTGTCTGAGGGGGGAGGGGAAGAGGAGTTGATTGTGTCTGTGAGAAGCTGCCACAGGGAGGTTACAGTCAATAGAGCCATGATCTGTCACAGATGATGAGCTCTGAATAATATTATCACAGAAAATAATTAGCATAAAAGCTTTTATTTAAAATTTTTACATCTGGGAAGTGTGAACTGTTACGCCAGCGTGTGCCCTGCGACCTGCGTTGACCCCGCGGTTGCCGGGGTCCCGCGGTCGCCGCTCCCCGCGCCGGGTGCGAGGGCCCGTTCAACGCTGCTCTTTTTATTATTATTATTATTCTTCTTTTTCCGCCTCTTTGATCGCTTTTTGAGGGCCTTAACATGCGTGAAAACTTACCAAAATTTGCAGACGCGTCAGGCACGGCGAAAAATTTAATAATTTAGGGGTCTTGAGCATGGCGTGGTAAAATGCCCTCGGTAGCGCCACCTACATTTTTAAACGGAACAGCCCCTCAAGCCCGTTGCGCCTAAAAATCTGAAAATCTGCACACATATGTAACCCATGACGCACCAAAAAGTCTCTTGGAGCCATATTCTAAACCCAACAGAAAGTATTTTTATTTTGACGGAAGGTGAAAAAATTGTGTGTTTTTGGCCATTTCCAGGGGTCGCTTGAACGCGAACTAGTCCTAGACGCATTATCCGATTGACTTCAAAACTTAATAGTATGTTCTTAAGACATAGACGATGTTAAATTGCGGCAGATTTTGAGTTTTTGTTGAAGGGCGTGGAAGTTATGGCCCCTCAAAGTTCGATTACTCGCCACGAAACAGGAAGTTGCTTTATTTTTGCTATATTTCGGCCATACTTTGTCCAAACTGCATCAAACTTTACAGGATTGTTAATGGTACCTATCTGCACACATCCATATGTCAATATTCATACAATTGTTGTAGCGCCACCTATTTATAGCAGGAAATGACATATTTTATAGTGTGATGTCCAGTTTCTAGACGGGTGACCAGATTCACTTCAAATGTTGTCAGCCCCTCCTTGACAATTTTTGGAAGAAGTCCTCCGAAAATTGTGAGTTTGGGTCGAAGCGTGTGCCGGTTCTGGCCCGTCAAAGTTCGGAAACCCAACTTCCTGTTTGAAACCTCAGATTTTGGGGTAACTTCCTGTTGCGACTCTCTACTTTATCCTACAGATGGAGCCATTGTATTACTCTTTGATGGGTTTTTGGAAGGGGGTCTCTGTGTGTGTGTGTCTGTGTGTGTGTGTTGAGGGGGGAGGGGAAGAGGAGTTGATTGAGTCTGTGAGAAGCTGCCACAGGGGTTACAGTCAAGAGAGCCAAGAGCTGTCACAGATGATGAGCTCTGAAAAATATTATCACAGAAAATAATTAGCATAAAAGCTTTTATTTTAAATTTGTTGCAACAAATTCAGGTTTCTTACAGCATTTTCCTTATTGAAAACTAAATTCTACCTGAAATGTATCAATAAAAATCTTCTTTTGCAGTTAGTCACCAGTTTATAGTTTAGTTTTAATAGCATTCCCTGTCACTGATGTGCCTTTAATTATCGGTTCTATCAGGGATCATTTATGTGTTTATCTTACGGGGGTGAGCCACCTCACAGGTTGGTTATATTACCTGTTGACCTCAGCTCAGTGAGCTAAGACAATGTTTAATGCAGTGTTTTTTCTGATATGAAAATGGATATTATTCAGCACATCTAACCTCAGCAGGCCCTCTTCAGAAACTCATATCTGCAGATGTCAAAGCTGGCTCAAACATGTAGTCTCCCTTGACTCCACAGCAGTTAGGAAATTTCTTGAGTTTGTACGGCACAGCACAGCGTCGACCAGCTGAATATAAGCCACTCAAGTTGACGACCTGCTGGCGGCACAAGTCTCATGTGTTTAACTAAGCTCATGGCAAACTGTTACTAACAGCTAAATGAAAGCTTGTCTGTATGTAGTCTAACTGGTTAGTTTGTCACTAATCTCCAAATTTTGCAAATTGCTATAAACTTCACTCTCTTAAACCAGTAACAGTCTGAGCTGGACTGATAGGGGTCTGTATGGATAAAGATAAAATCCTAATGATACCCATCCCTACAGCTGGTT
Source organism: Lates calcarifer (assembly GCF_001640805.2). NCBI lineage: Eukaryota > Metazoa > Chordata > Actinopteri > Centropomidae > Lates > Lates calcarifer. The sequence goes on from NW_026116485.1 coordinate 36,900, forward strand.
AGTGGCTTCGCCCTGACTTTAGGCAGATGAGATATTCACTGTTCAAATAACTTCATTATAAGCCTTGTTTAAGCATAAATGATTTATATATGCACCCAATAACAGAACTTAAAAAAATGCTTTTGCTCAAAGCTCAAAGCTTGTAAACTCAAGTTAAAACTGAGTTTTATCTCCTTTTGGAGGGGGTATTGTGTGTGTGTGTGTGTTGTGTGTGTTTGTGTTTGTGTTTGAGGGGGGAGGGAAGAGGAGTTGATTGAGTCTGTGAGAAGCTGCCACAGAGAGGTTACAGTCAGGAGAGCCAAGAGCTGTCACAGATGATGAGCTCTGAAAAATATTATCACAGAAAATAATTAGCATAAAAGCTTTTATTTAAAATTTTTACATCTCGGAAGTGTGAACTGTTACGCCAGCGTGTGCCCTGCGACCTGCGTTGACCCCGCGGTTGCCGGGGTCCCGCGGTCGCCGCTCCCCCGACGGCGCCGGGTGCGAGGGCCCGTTCAACGCTGCTCGCAGCTTTAATTATTATTATTATTATTTTTTTTCTTCTTTTTCCGCCTCTTAGATCGGCTTTTTGAGGGCCTTAACATGCGTGAAAACTTACCAAAATTTGCAGACGCGTCAGGCACGGCGAAAAATTTAATAATTTAGGGGTCTTGAGCATGGGCGTGGTAAAATGCCCTCGGTAGCGCCACCTACATTTTTAAACGGAACAGCCCCTCAAGCCCGTTGCGCCTAAAAATCTGAAAATCTGCACACATATGTAACATCCCATGACGCACCAAAAAGTCTCTTGGAGCCATATTCTAAACCCAACAGAAAGTATTTTTATTTTGACCGGAAGGTGAAAAAATTGTGTGTTTTTGGCCATTTCCAGGGGTCGCTTGAACGCGAACTAGTCCTAGACGCATTATCCATTGACTTCAAAACTTAATAGTATGTTCTTAAGACATAGACGATGTTAAATTGCGGCAGATTTTGAGTTTTTGTTGAAGGGCGTGGAAGTTATGGCCCCTCAAAGTTCGATTACTCGCCACGAAACAGGAAGTTGCTTTATTTTTGCTATATTTCGGCCATACTTTGTCCAAACTGCATCAAACTTTACAGGATTGTTAATGGTACCTATCTGCACACATCCATATGTCAATATTCATACAATTGTTGTAGCGCCACCTATTTATAGCAGGAAATGACATATTTTATAGTGTGATGTCCAGTTTCTAGACGGGTGACCAGATTCACTTCAAATGTTGTCAGCCCCTCCTTGACAATTTTTGGAAGAAGGCTCCGAAAATTGTGAGTTTGGGTCGAAGCGTGTGCCGGTTCTGGCCCGTCAAAGTTCGGAAACCCAACTTCCTGTTTGAAACCTCAGATTTTGGGGTAACTTCCTGTTGCGACTCTCTACTTTATCCTACAGATGGAGCCATTGTATTACTCTTTGATGGGTTTTTGGAAGGGGGTCTCTGTGTGTGTGTGTCTGTGTGTGTGTGTTTGAGGGGGAGGGGAAGAGGAGTTGATTGAGTCTGTGAGAAGCTGCCACAGGGAGGTTACAGTCAGGAGAGCCAAGAGCTGTCACAGATGATGAGCTCTGAAAAATATTATCACAGAAAATAATTAGCATAAAAGCTTTTATTTTAAATTTGTTGCAACAAATTCAGGTTTCTTACAGCATTTTCCTTATTGAAAACTAAATTCTACCTGAAATGTATCAATAAAAATCTTCTTTTGCAGTTAATGTCACCAGTTTATAGTTTAGTTTTAATAGCATTCCCTGTCACTGATGTGCCTTTAATTATCGGTTCTATCAGGGATCATTTATGTGTTTATCTTACGGGGGTGAGCCACCTCACAGGTTGGTTATATTACCTGTTGACCTCAGCTCAGTGAGCTAAGACAATGTTTAATGCAGTGTTTTTTCTGATATGAAAATGGATATTATTCAGCACATCTAACCTCAGCAGGCCCCTCTTCAGAAACTCATATCTGCAGATGTCAAAGCTGGCTCAAACGTTGTCCACAGTCTCATGACATGTTTAACACGAAGCACAGCACGCTGGTTAAGCTCATGGCAAACTGTTACTAACAGCTAAAATGAAAGCTTGTCTGTATGTAGTCTAACTGGTTAGTTTGTCACTAATCTCCAAATTTTGCAAATTGCTATAAACTTCACTCTCTTAAACCAGTAACAGTCTGAGCTGGACTGATAGGGGTCTGTATGGATAAAGATAAAATCCTAATGATACCCATCCCTACAGCTGGTTAGTGGCTTCGCCCTGACTTTAGGCAGATGAGATATTCACTGTTCAAATAACTTCATTATAAGCCTTGTTTAAGCATAAATGATTTATATATGCACCCAATAACAGAACTTAAAAAAAATGCTTTTGCTCAAAGCTCAAAGCTTGTAAACTCAAGTTAAAACTGAGTTTTATCTCCTTTTGGGAGGGGTATCTGTGTGTGTGTGTGTGTTTGTGTTTGTGTTTGTGTTTGAGGGGGAGGGGAAGAGGAGTTGATTGAGTCTGTGAGAAGCTGCCACAGAGAGGTTACAGTCAGGAGAGCCAAGAGCTGTCACAGATGATGAGCTCTGAAAAATATTATCACAGAAAATAATTAGCATAAAAGCTTTTATTTAAAATTTTTACATCTCGGAAGTGTGAACTGTTACGCCAGCGTGTGCCCTGCGACCTGCGTTGACCCCGCGGTTGCCGGGGTCCCGCGGTCGCCGCTCCCCCGACGGGCGCCGGGTGCGAGGGCCCGTTCAACGCTGCTCGCAGCTTTAATTATTATTATTATTATTTTTTTTCTTCTTTTTCCGCCTCTTAGATCGGCTTTTTGAGGGCCTTAACATGCGTGAAAACTTACCAAAATTTGCAGACGCGTCAGGCACGGCGAAAAATTTAATAATTTAGGGGTCTTGAGCATGGCGTGTAAAATGCCCTCGGTAGCGCACCTACATTTTTAAACGGAAACAGCCCTCAAGCCCGTTGCGCCTAAAAATCTGAAAATCTGCACACATATGTAACATCCCTGACGCACCAAAAAGTCTCTTGGAGCCATATTCTAAACCCAACAGAAAGTATTTTTTATTTGACCGGAAGGTGAAAAAATTGTGTGTTTTTGGCCATTTCCAGGGGTCGCTTGAACGCGAACTAGTCCTAGACGCATTATCCGATTGACTTCAAAACTTAATAGTATGTTCTTAAGACATAGACGATGTTAAATTGCGGCAGATTTTGAGTTTTTGTTGAAGGGCGTGGAAGTTATGGCCCCTCAAAGTTCGATTACTCGCCACGAAACAGGAAGTTGCTTTATTTTTGCTATATTTCGGCCATACTTTGTCCAAACTGCATCAAACTTTACAGGATTGTTAATGGTACCTATCTGCACACATCCATATGTCAATATTCATACAATTGTTGTAGCGCCACCTATTTATAGCAGGAAATGACATATTT
>NW_026116486.1:0-30413 GCF_001640805.2 Lates calcarifer
ATGGCACTCTCCTTTTATATAAAACTGGTCCAATAAATTTAGAAATACACAAACATATTTAAATGCAAAACCATATACTGACAGGTAAATGGAACATTTGCTGCAACTAACCCTCTTACTGTGTATTTGTTCTTTGATCTTTTGTGTGGATGGTAGACTTCATGCTGATGCTCTCTCCTTGAACGGACAACCTCTCATGTCTAACTCTTTCTGTTTCTGACACAAACACTTCTCAAAGTCATCAATGTCTTTTAGAGAGTGTGTGCTAATGTTAAGTAGGAAATTGCACATCAATAGTAACAGTTTGAGATGTTTAGCACATTGGGACCAGTGTTTATCCTCCCGTCAAACAGATAAAGCCGCAGCTGACAATCACACTCTCCCAACAGCACATGCCAGAGCTGTACAATCCTGTGTGGACAAGAATAAGGAAAACTGAAAAAAATAATCTATAGAGCACTGAGCTGAAAAAGTTGTCCCTTCATTTTATTTTACAGCCAGTCTTCTCTGATTTGTGCTGTTGTCATTAGTATAAAGCTGATCTAAGCTAAACTAATTAAAGCAACTGTATGTAACTATTTTCCCGTAAAGTGACAGTTTCAATTCATTTTGACGTTACACTGACTTGTAATAGTGAGAATGGTGCCTCTGTCACTCCCACACCTCTTCTTTTACTATTTAGCTTTGGTGTGTGGGTAGCCGAATGCTGACTTTATGAGTGGACAGCAGCTTACTGATTTGTATGAGATTATGATCTTGTGTTTGCTGCCTGAATGATTACAGGCTTCGTTTTCTGTACATATTAGCATCTTGAGGTACGCTGCTTCCATCGCTCTGAATTTAATGGACCGGTGTCCTGTGATTACCACTTATGGCTGCAGCTGCTGCTGTTTCTCAGCAACATTTTAACATATTGTTGCTTTAATAGTGGACTGAATTTACCATTGGTTGTATCAGCTGACAGTGGATGACCTAGGTTGTTGAATACTTGGTTTCTATATCCAGACTCTCCTTAGAGTGGAATCTCTGTCTGCCACACACATATGACATGTGTGGTACTGTATGTCTTAAACCCAGTGGTTCCCTGACTGGAGGGTTAGGGAACACTGCTAAACAGGGCACATCATGAATAGGAGGAGTCACAAGGTGGAAATGATTGAGAAATAATTAACACTGTAGCCTTAACAGGCCTGGCCACACTTCCACTTGACTTTCTACCCTCAGCTGTAGTCTACTGTAGCTTCATAGTGACCAATAAGTCTTCTCCTTTATCCCTCTTGGCTAATGCAAATTCACTATGGTTTTGTCAGAAAGCAGTAACATTATTACCCCAGTTTTCACATACATCAAATAGGTGATGGGTCCACCAGCAGCTTGGGAGGCCTATGATTTGATCCTTAAGCTGCTCACAGTTTCTGATAAGCAAAGCCCTGCACCAGTCTTCCTCTGTGATTAGGAAAGGTGAATCTTAAATAACCCAAATGTCCTGAAATCTGAGTCTAGCCTTTAGTTTAGAGTTAAATCAAGGGTCATGCTTGGGTTTGTCGTTAAGGGTACCATATAGAAATGCAGAGATGGAACAAATAATCAGGTGACACCTTCTGTAATAGTTACAGTAGTTCAGAAATAATATTAGTATTAGTAAAGAGTATTAGTAAAGAATAAAGTTTTCCTCTCTCTGTACTGTCATTGCCAACAGCCATTTTCTTCTCTCTTTTGAAAAGTCTAAGTGTTGTAAAGTGTAATTTTCCTTAAAGCAGTCATAGATTAAAGTTTTGCCTTTGTCTGCTGCCACTCAAGTATCAACTCAGCCAACAGGAGTTTTATGACACCACAATAACGATTTCCCATTGTGCTTCCTTGATAGCTTCCATTGTCTACCTTTCCCCTTTTCATCAGAAGGAAACAAGTGAGGGAAACATGGAACGAAAAAAACGATGGGGGGCCTCATTACAGCTTAGGGGATTGCTGTCTTTCTATCTGTTTCCCTCCAACCGTTGATTTTTAAATCCCTCATGCTTGCCCCCCACCCCCACCTCCATCTTGTTAGCAGGACAGGCTTTGTATTATAGTGACAGGTCGATGCATCTGTGCGGCGTGGGTGAATGTGGATGTGCATTAGGCAAAGAGAGCAAAAAATGTGCGTGGACTTACAATGTCTGTCACATGTGTGCAGGGGGGAGCCGTCTCCCCGAACTGGCCCTGATAGCTCCCCTCATTCAGAAAGCAATCAGGGACTCTGCGGCTTCCTCTCTGTCTTTCAATCACTCCCTCCATCACTGATGTAATTTGTCATTAGTAGAACGAAGAAACTTTTAATTGAGTCTCAACTGTTTGGGAGCAGATGACAACTCCTTCCTCATCTTATTTGGCCTGTTTTTGTTTGCATTGTTTTGTTGTAAAGAATAACCTTTGTTTTTCATCATATTTGATTGTGCCTTCATGGTTGTGTGTGTGTGTATAATGCCCAGATGTGTGTGAGTATATGTGCGCATACTTGTATTCAGAGTTGCAGGTCTGGGTGATCCTCTGGCTGCTTGTCCTGTTTTGACCTCTCCAATTAATTTCACCATTAAAGCTGGATCTCAAGGTGAATTGCAGAGATTCACAGAAAGGTCAGTGCACTGTATTTATGTATATTCAACAAAATTTTAATTAAGCAACAGTCATTAAAAATTCACATAGCGTGGTTTCTGCTCAGGGGGGTTGAGTGTGGTGGATAATGGCATAAAACATTTACTGTTTAAAGCCATCTGAGCAGAAGTAATTTACTGTCAGTTGCAGCCATGAGCAGCAACCCAAGTACCTAGTGAAAAATTGTGAAAATGCACGGTTACATATACATGAGAGAAAATGAATCATTTATATGTGCACTTATTATGCTCTGTAAGAAATTATTAAGTACTAGTTAAGGGTTCGCATTAGCCTCCTATGTGACTTTTTGTTTTCCTTTGTTTGCTGTGAATTTGGCCTCGCATTTTAACAAACATACAACACACATTTTTCAATTATTTTTGTAAGCTTGACATTCTGGCATCCTTGTTCCTGAAGTGTGTTGATATGAACCTGGTGATTTGTTATTATGGAAAAAGCACTGTATCTTTTCTCTCTTTAAATGCAAGTTTAAAAAAAAATCCACATACACACATTAAAGCTCCCATGTTTTATACTTTTTTTTTGGTGTTTTATTTGAAGTATTGATATCCATAAGAAAGTATATTTGTGGTTTTAAGTACATCTGATTGGTGAGTGACACATGGTCAGGCCGGGTGGGCCATGCTGGGGACATGACAAAGTTACAGAAAACCTGACAACTTGTTTTGAGACAGAGTTTCTGAATACAGGCTGTATGCATTTCTCCATGGACTGAACATTTTGATATTTGTACTTATATAGCAGCTAGATCTGCTTTATAATCAAAATGAGACCTTTTAATGTTTAAGATGTTTTGAGTCCATACAGAATGTGCGTTATATTGTGTGTTATATTTTTATTTGAAGCATTTCTATATCATTGATGTCTGTTAAAAGTCCAGTAACCTCAAAAATAAATACATGATTACATCTATTTTGCTTCATGTAGCTGCTGTGATACATACAATACAAACTGAGTAGCTGGTAACATCAGTTTCTAAGCACAAGTAGGACAGCAGTACAGAACTGAAAGAAGAAACCCAACATACTGCACATTACTAATCTCTTCTGGTGCACAAGCTCTTCTATAAACTCTCTTAACATTAGCCTATAATGCTATGCCAAATGTTTTTGCAGTAGAGGATGTTAAAAGATTTGATAAGAATTGTGAGTTCATCAGGAGACAAAAAGAGCAACAGGATACTACAAGCATTGAAACGCATGGAAACTGAAGGCTTAGAGCACAGGGGGAGGCATGTTCAAAAAGACTCAGTAGTTTTCTGCTGAGAAAAATACAGATAAACATGGGGATAATCCTTCACCTACCTTGCAAATTCTGTAGTGCAGATGTCCATGAAAGAGGAAAATGGCGACCTGCAGCCTCTGACTGTGGTGTACAAAATTGCTGTAAGTCACATTCAGTCTTAAGGTACTGATGATCATGGTGGTGTAGTGTAGATGGGAGCAGCCCATCAGGATTTTTTCCAAAATATTCATTTTGAGACTCCTGTATGTGCTTATGCACTGCCATTTGTATTGCATTTTCTCTGCTGGTGAATTCCAGGCCCGCTTCAGTAAAACCTCTGTCAGCGAAAAGGGGGCCAGGATATTTGCTGGAGCATATTGAAAGTTTTTTTGGCTCTTTTCCTTGGTGGCTGATGAGGAGACAAAGCGAAGGATCCATAGGTAAGATATATCCCTGGAGGAACTTTAGCTTGATTCTGGGCTAGCAGAGCAAGTAAAAGAACACTGACTGATAAGTCTTTTCCTCCACCAGTCAGTATCCATTTTGTCTCTGCATGTACAAAATGTGTTTAGCCCAGCTTAGCATGATGACTGACCTGAAGTGGTTCAAGGTGGATTTTTAAGTCTGCTTTGGGTCATTGTCCTGTTGTTGTGTTTCAGTTTCACGTTTTTGACTGACTGCAGAACATTGCATCCAGAATCTTCTGATATTTGGTGAAATCCATTCTTCCCTCTGTCCATGCAATGTTTCCTGTTCCAAAGGCTCCAAAGCAGAATATTTCCACCGCCATGTTTAACAGCCAGTGTTTGTTCAATAAATGCTGCTCTTTTTTTGGCCAAAAAGCTCAATTTTAACTTCACCTGTTCGCATTGCTTGTTTCCAAAATGACTCTGACTTATCCAGATGATGCTTTGTAGACTTTAGACATTTGTGACAAAATTGCAGGTAAAGTTGTGGACCCCTTCTCTGCATCAAAGCTGCACAGTGGAACAGGGCATCACCACTGCATGCATTGTGTGTTTCCAAATGGGATGGAAAAATTGCATTTATGCATGTTTCACTTATTAACTTGAGGACCATTACATTCTCCTTATTGGTTGACTTGTGTCATGTTTAGTCTAATTTTATACCCTTCAATGGAGCTGAAACTCCTATACATATGTCATGGTTTTTATTGAAAAAACAATGTTTCCACTTTACAATTCTGGCATTTCAACTTAAACAGGAAATTCAAAAGAAGTGAATACAAGAGATAAGACAGTGGTTGCAACAACGTATGTGTTAAAACTGGTGGTGCCACTGTTCTTCCTGTCTGAAATGACAGAGGGATCCACAGCTAATTTAAATGGTAAACGGACTGTACATATATTGTGCTTTTCTAGTCAGATTGACCACTCAAAGCACTTCACACTACACATCACATTCACCCATTCACACACACATTCATACAGCACTTAAGTACTCCCTAACACATTCACACACCGATGTACACACATCGGGGGTGATTTGGGGTTCAGTATCTTGCCCAAGGATACCTCGGTATGTGGACTGGAGGAGCTGGGGAATGAACCACCAACTGGTTGGTGAGGGATCTCCTGAGCCACAGCTGCAAAGTGTAACTTCATCCATTAACACTGAGGACAGGCTCAGTATTGACTACTTCCACAGACTGATGTAGGGAGGAGATCATACTTGTGTGTTGGAAAGACAGACACATTTCCACTTTTGCACATCTGTCCAGAACGTGTCTGGACAGAGCAAACACACTGGACCTCTCAGTGTGTTAATGTCCTGGGTCTTCTCTGTGCTTCTGGCTGGTAGGGGGTTTTTTATCAAAGACAATATATCACTGATGGTGCGGCAAAGTAGAGACAGGGTGCATCTGTTCTTTGCCATGGTATGATAATTAATGACAGACTGATTTTTCATGAGGCATAGGTTATAGGCAAACTGACAGGACATTTTCAGGGTAAAGTGCATATGTGAATTGCTTAGTTCTGTTTTTCTTTCTGTCTGAATCAATGCCTCATGCATGCTGAACTATAGTATTTGTGTATGTACTGACATAATTGATCCCATGCTCTCGTACGACAGCTGTTTGGTCTCACTGGTGTAATCACACCAAAAGTGCCACTGGTAACAATAGCTTAAATCATGAGATCCCTGATGACAACAGCTAATTGTGCTGTTCTGAACAAATTTCTTCATTTGTATCAAATCCCACTGGCTTACTACATGACTTTGGCAATGACACCTCATGCATCAAGCGAGGTTTGATTTTTCTCAGTACCTGTGTAGTTATTGTAGCTCTGAGCAAATTCAATCAATTCTCCCTCGTTGCTGCATGAATTGATGGCTCTTTAATATCCACATTTCCCATTTACCTCACAGCTTCAAACATGCAAGTGTAAAGGAAATGGATACACAAAGCCATGCACACACACAAGCACACAGACCCCACGTACTCCCATGAGATTATATTAAAAGTCATATTTTTGTTGGCTTGATTGTTATAGCAGCTCAGCCTAAGAAGTCCATCGAAAATTGCAAGTAGGATAGAGGACAGAAGGTAGCTGTAGGAGGTAGGAAATGACTGTGTGTGTGTCTGTGTGTCTGTGTGTGTGCGCGTATGCTTCGATAATGGTATTTCTGGATATATCCCAAGTTATTACTGTAAATCAGGCGGGCTTTCAAGACCTTTAACACAAAGTAACAGTCCCTAACAGCAGCCGCAGGCTGCCATATAGAAATTACATGAATATGGATTAGAGAGAAAAATGGGATGGAGTGGAATGAGAGATGGACGGAAGGATCGAGTGAGGAAGAGGAGATGAGGAGGAAGGAAAATTATTAGGATGGAGACAGTGAAGACAGTGAGAGAAAATGCAGCTGAATGAGGATGGATAGATTGACGGGTAGAGGGAGGTTAAATAGGAGAGAGGTGTTTGATAGAGGTATAACAGCATGAGGTAGGTAAGAGGGGCAGGTGGAGAATGTGCAGGTGGAAGGGCAAAGCAGGGCCAAGGTTTGGAATGGAGGAAATGGATGTGATGGAGAAATGGGGAAAAAAAAGAAAAGAAGAGCTATTTCACATCAAGAGTCTTTCAACACAAGTGGACCACTTCCACCCCTGGCCCTTTGGCTGAGGCTCACAACAGTCTGCACTCATATGCAAACCAGGGAAATTTATGGAAATGACTGGTCCAGTGTGGACTTAAAAATAGGATCGGCTCTCCAGCTCGCTCATGAATCATGCATCCTTTTTTGAGTCAGAGACTTTAACTAATGGGTCATTGTGAGGAAAGGACCCTCATTTGGTACCGTGCCATAGTATATGATTATTTCAAAAGCATATGGGGGCCTTCACACAATGGAATGCAGAATTCTACACAACAATGCAAGGCCAAACCTCTTTAGGTAGTGTATGTATTGTTTTTAAATAGAATTAAGACTTGCTACCTTTTAAAAAACAATTCAACATTTTGGAAAATATGCTCCTTTGTATATCTCTCTGAGTTAGATGAGAAGAAGGATACTACTGTTCTACTGTACTACTGTGTTAATTACTGAGCTAAAGTCAGGAAGAGTCATGTATTTTTGTCACACTAGCAGCATGGCTTTAGGGATGGCAGTATCATGGTCTACCATTTTGGTCCAGACTGAGCATATCTCTGCAACCATTGGACCAACCGTCATCAAATTTTCTACAGACTTTAATAGAGTGCTGCAGAATGAGTCAGGATGTAACATAGCATTTTAGCATTTCTGGTTACCTCATCCCAAAGTCGATGGCTTTTTGAATGGGTTTTGGACTAAATGTGACTATATCATTTGGCAATGATATACTCACCAGTCTGCCTTTACAGTCTTGTATTTATACTCATGCTCTTGCAAACTATCACTTTGTAGAAGACGTCGGCACTAAATCAAATTACAAGTTAGAAGCTTAGTGGTGGTGTTGTTGAAGGCATACAACTGTGTTGAAGTTTGTTTATAGCCTAACATTTGCTTTTTACTTGTGGCAATTGTATTTAGGCTTTTTCATGGTTGTGATGCTAATTTCTGGGCTGGCCTACAAATTACTGTAGTGATCCCTTAACTTTTCTAACTTTTAGCTGTGTTAAGTTGTGCTAGTTAGTTATGGTAACTAAATAGCATGCTAACACACAAAACTAAGATGGTGATTGCATTAACGTGGTGGTGCATTAAGAGCATGTTAGCATGCTAACTTTACGTTTTAGCTCAAAAAACTGCTGCACCTACTAAAGTACAGATGACAAAGTTGCTAGCATGGCAGATAGAAAAATAAATCAGGATCACAGGCTTGCGTTTCTTCTGGACCAGTATACACCGGTTCCCCAGCCTGAGTCTGACCCATATACAACATGATTATCGGATGCACATCTGGACCAGTTCTGGTGAAAATCTTCTGGAATCAGCCCAGATGTGGAAGTATATGGGCCAGACTCAAGCCGAGGACCCAGACATACATTGGGCCAGAAGTTAATTTTTTCTGTAGCTAGCCAGTGGCAAAGCTCTTGTGCTAGCTTGTTTATTTACGAACAGGGATGTTAAAATGGCAATCTGCGGCCAGACCTGGGATTGTCCCAGGGACCAGCTGCTCAGGGCACTTAGGGCATGTGGTATGTGCCCCAACCATTCGGCTATTATTTTATATTTATGTTTATTTATATTTATTTATTAATTTTTGTTATTTTATATTTCATACCTGAGAAGTACTTTTTAATGAACAACTACACTGAGTCTCTAGCTACAGATGTGAGCCAATAATAGCCATTTGTATTTTTCTCTTGCTCAAGCTTAAACAGAGGAGGTACAATATTCATTTGTGACATTAACTTCATGTTCATGTCAAAGTGTCTTATAAAAACAAGGAATAAAATAAAAAAAACTTTGAACAGATCCAGGCTACCTGTTTCAGCCCACCTCAGATTTAATGCTAAACGAGGCTAAACACACCCTGATTCCAGCTCTGTACCTAACACATACATAAGAATGATGTGAATCTCACTCTATGACAGAAAATGAGTGAGTGAATTTCCAAAAATGTTGAACTATTCCTTTAAATTACCAATTACCACAAAAAAATCTGTGTGTGTGCATTCAAATATTTGTAGAAATGTTATATGCTCAATCAGGTATGAAGTATCAGAGGTAGAGAGGAACTACCCAACAGGCTTTGCGGTACTTTATCCCTTGTCACGTTGAAAAGAGATTTTCAATTAACGACAGGCCTTCGTTTGATATGAATGTGCAGACATTCAGGTATGCACACACACACACACACACACACACACACACATACACACAGTCATGCACACTGTGCACATTTTGCCCAAATTTCCTCACTCCTTTAACCTGCACATCAGAGAGCTCAAACTTCATTTTGAGCTTAGAAGTTAAGAGTTCAAAGAGATTGAAATCCACATATGCAGTCACTCACCCAAACACACACGCACCCACACACACACGTACGTTCACCCTGCAGATGTATTCCCACTATTACTGTGTGAGGAACACTATTAAGGAAGTGCTGTGGTTGCATCTGTTCTGAGTGTGTGTACAGCCCTGAGCGAGTCATCTATTTCAGCAACCTTCCCCTCTCCTCTAGTCAACGCAACAGAACACTCAGTGCCTCTGAACAGAACTCTCCAAGCTTGAGAGGGACAGGCCCTGTAGTTCAGCATGCCTCTGTGTCAATTTCTCTCTCTCTGCATTTCACACTTTCTTACACTTGTTCTCGGAATCTGTCTGTCTTTCCCTCTTGTTTTTTTCTTTAGTTAATCTCAATATTGTATCAATGCGAGAGTTTAACACGCCTGTTCTCAAGACAGAAGGCGAGAGAGAGAGAGTGAGACGCTGACTGTGTGTCTGCATCCAACAGCACCAGTTACATTTTGCAGACAGCAACACTGTGGACAGATAAAGTGTCATTTGAAATGAGTCTCATGATAATGATCAGAAACTGAAACTAGCATGTGTCTCTTATGCATATGTGTTTCCCTCCCTCTTTCTGTCTCTGTGTTTGTGTGTCTGTACAGAAATCTCAGTGTGTGCCATCCCCTGCTGTCAGGACATACAGAGAAAAACAAAGAAAAATAATCCCTGCATTATTATCCAGTGACATTGCAAAACTGTCAAGGAGCATGTATACAGTACATGGTCTATAGCTCCATGGAAGACACATGACACATGAAACATGTTGTACACACACAGACACACACATGCTAGTTATGATCGCACACACTGCTGTTTCTTGAGTACTGGAATATATTTTGTCTGCATCTGAAAGCGTGTATGCATGATCATGTGTGCACATGTCCATGTATGTATGTAAGTGTGTACATGTGTTTGTGCGTGAGTGTTTGTGTGAGAACACAGTGTTTTTCTGCAGTGCTACAGTGCCATCTACAGCCGGCTCTCACTCGGGAGCAGAGCAGCACAGAGCCGGTGGCCATACACAAGCAGTGGCCTTCCATTCACTCTCACTGTGGGATCAGAGAGTGTTTCCTCTCAACGTATTTGTGTGTGTGTGTGTGTGTGTGTGTGTGTTTGTTTCAGTGTGTGCGAGTGCCGCAGCGAGCACAACGGACACACCATAAAGGTGAGAGGATGCAAGGGGGGGAAATAGCCTTGTGCTTGCGTGTTTGCATGCATGTGTGTTTGTGTGGCTTTTCACTTCTCTGGCTGACAACTAAAATACCATATTGCTCCCGTCTCACAGACATGGCCTTTTCTTTTTCCCTCCAGCCTTTTTTTTCCCTCTTTGTCCTCATCTTCCTCTTCCTCCTCCTCCTCCTCCTCCACGAGTTCCCCTTCTCTACTCTCACTTCTAAACTCACTGGCGGTCCAGAAGTTTTGTTCTCCTCTCGTACTCTAAATTCATTCTCAGCTTCTCTACTTAAGAATGACACTGCTCCCCTCTGTGCTCTCTCCCTCTCTCTCAGAATTGTGCTCTCACTTTGCTCCCACTCTTATCTTATCTGTACTGTTCACTTGAATTATAAGATGCAGCTTCCTTTCAGATTCACCAACATAAATATAGTTCTTCCATGCAGAAACTTTGAATACTTTTTCACCAGTCATTTGAATTCTATTCACTGCTGTGCTCTCAGTGCTTTTCTGGATTGACATTGCGCAGCAGTCTGTTGGCAATGTGATTCAAATATTGGTTGATTTAAGGAAGAACAGGGAAAAGGTGATTGATGACAGTGGCACCAAGATGTATGAATAAGAATAGCATTTGGATTACTGTGTTTGGACAGTACTGCTTACGCATTTTCACATGCTGCTTCTGTCTCTCTCTCTTGCTCTTTATCTCTTCCATCAGTTTATTCATTCTCTCCCACAGAGACACCGCTCTCCTCATCTTCCGCTCCCTGTCTTCCTCTCTCTTTCCCGCAGTCCCCTCCGCTGGGGTTAATGAATGACTTGGCAGGAGGCGGTAGCTGTGGCTGTGGGGGAGCCAGTAGGGCTCAGAGAGGTGAGGAGACACTCTTCCTGTCACCCCCCCCCCCTCCCAGCTACTATTCTCACTCACCGGGCAACACTGCCACACAGCCCTGCCAGGAACAGGATGGCACCGGCTTATTGGATTATCTGTTAGAATGACTTCCTGGTCCTGGGTAGGGTTTGCGCACAGCTCTAAAATAAACTGGATCCTCATCCAGATTTGTTTATCTTTGTGTCAGCACATGAAAGACACAGCCAAAAAAGTGGGAGAAAAACTAACAGATGCTCAAATTCATCTTAAACACTTAAGCCACGAGGGCATGATCAAATGGAGGCACTGGATGACACTGTGCTCCGTTTATAGCCACACAAGCAGCTGTGGATGGTTATGGTGGTCAGTTAGTCCACCACTTTGGCTCAGAGTGAAATATGTTGACAGCTATTCAATGGTTTGCCACTACATTCTGTGCAGACATTTATAGAGCTCAGAGGATGGATCCTCATGACTTTTGTGTCTCTGACTTTTCATCCAGCACAAGTTTCACTTACCCAGTGAAATATGTCAACAGTATGTCAACAGTTCCTCAAGAGTGTAGTCTCATGATGTTGGTGAATATCTGACTTCATGTAGCTCTACCAGCAGACTGACATTTTTTGAAGTATCTTGACAATTACTTGAGTGACTGACATGAAATATGGTACAGACTTTCATGTTCATCACAAAGAGTGTATGTAAAGATGGACGACACTTCCTCCCACTGTACAAAAATTAAGCCAAAATACAAGAGCTACCCTTTTGCACCGGTACGGCAGGTGGTAAAAGTGTGATAAGAACTATTTAAAATGTATTTGGTGTGTACTTTGATTTTTCACTTTGGCCCATATCTGATTTGCTAACATGGAGGAGGCAGTGGTTTATGCAGACTGCTTCCAGGGGGCAATTGAAATGTTTTGGCTTCACTTTTGGAGAGCTGTCATGTCGTCTATCTTTATATACAGTCACTGGTTCATCAAAGGACAAACGATGATGGTGATAGTAAACATGGTAAATATTACCTGCAAAACATCAACATATTAACAGCTGTAGGCAAATAGCAACCTGTGGGTCAAATCTGGTCCTCCAAAAAAATAAATACTTGATACTTTAAAACTTAAATTTTCTCTCTCTCATAATTCACTGGATTCTACATAAATAGATATAGAGTGACTATGTAAATATAAAGCATATGTAAATCTGCTATGACCTTTGATATCTGATAATAATCAGTGACCCTAGATGAGGCGAGGCAGGTTATTTGAAAAGTGCATGGTGCTGAAATGAAGTCTAGGGTAGATAAAATGATTGGGAATTTGATCATAACAGAGTTGTGTCAATAACACACACACACACACACACACACACACACACACACTGTAAATGATACAGAACAGCAGGCCACAGTTTGAAACAGTTTCATAAATTGGTGTTATTCTAAAATTAATGAAAAGAAAGAAACAAAACATATAATAATAACATACACTGAAAACATACAAAATGTGATTTGAATCACCACGACTGCTGAGGAAAACAGAGTTTGGACCTTAATTTTTTTCTCTCTTACAATTGGTTTTCTCTCTTAGTTTTATAACTTTTCTAATGACAATATGAGCTGAGAAACACAAAAAATATGTTGGGAGAAAAAACAACTACTTACTGCTGCAGTTAATTCAGCAGTAATGTATGCACTCACTACAGCCAGACAAAAACTTTTACACCATCTAAAGGGAAAGTCTCAGTGCAGTGATGCTCATTGCAAAAACTAAATAGTAGACAGTACTGTACTTTGATGAGATTCTGGGGTATAGATGCTAGGAAATACACAGTGATTTATTTACTAAGCAGTTTGGAGGCATTCCCCCTCCCCCCTCCCCAAGGTACACATTCATATACATATTCTCTTTTGCACCTGCAATAACCCACTGTCAGATGTGCCGACAGCCCTTTTTTCTACCTGATGAATTCTTTGAAAAGAGAGCCTTCTCCAGTCTTTTGTGAATCCCCTAATGGTGTCTCATATGCTTACAGTGCTAATGGGCACAGATTTGAAAGCTATCATAATCCTTTTGAAAAAAAAGTATCAGATCACTGACTTTATAAACTGTCTCTCTTATCTGCCTGTGAGGTGTTTATGGTGTGTGTGTGTGTGTGAGTGAGTGTGAGGGGGTCTCAGAGATGGGCTTCAGAAAAGCACCAGCATGAGCTAGAAGCAGCAACGGAAAAAGACTCAGGGCAAAGTCACAAACAGACAAATGAGCTGATTTGTTGGTTGATTGAGCACCGCTTGTCGATTAAATCCCTTTCAGTGTTTGCTGTGCTGAAAAGCAGCAATGAAGAAAGAGAAAAGAAAGAAAGGAGGAAAGAAATAAAGTGAACAACGAACAAAAACGGCATGAAAGGGCGAAGTGGGAGACAGAAGGAGGCCGCCTATGAGACAAAAGCTTTTTGAAACACCACAAAGGCCTAGATGTTAGTTGTCATTTGACTTGCGGGAATTTTAGAAATGACACCCCTTCCCCCCACCCAAGTTGAAAGAGAAGGAACAAACACAAGAGGAGGGATGAGATGGGCTGCAGGGGAGGACTGAAATACTTTCTGGTGCAAAAAGTGGAGAGTCAAGCTGAGAAGGAGGTTCTGTACGTGTGTGCATGTGTGTGTTTATATGCATCCTCGCAACTCCAGTATGACTTGTGAGTATGTCTCCGCCTATGTCACCCAGAACAACAGTTGTCATGGGAACATGGCTGTCAGAGGAACAGACATATTTCCACACTGTCTTTGTTCTTCTTGTTAATGTAATACAATACCACCCCCTACCACACACACACACACACACACACACAATAACAGGCAAGTTTACTTTTGTTTCTATTTTGATTTTGTTTTATTTTTTCCATCCTCTTGTTTCGCCACTTCTCTTCTTCCTCTCTTTTTTCCTCCTTTTTAAACATTTTTCAAGTGCTTTCTTACCAGCTAGACATTGTCTGTCTACTACCAAGCAGGATTTGGGTTTGGCAAGGCATTTTCAGGTTTAACGCTGGGTTTTCAGGGTTACAACACTTCTTATTGGGCTACATCACCATGGTAACTTATACTGCACATGTAACATAACAAAATTTCAGAAAACAAGACAACATTTCAGAAAACACAATGACATTTCATCATGTGTGATAGATTTGAGCATAAGGAGCCCAGAGATACTTGCCACAATACCCCAAAAACGTAACTCTGACAGCAGACATACTACAATACTTGTTTTTCTTTAAGCTGTACTAGTCAATATTTTATATTAGCAATCAGATCAAATGACTATACTGTGTGCAGCCTGACAGTGGACTTTAGTGAGTGAGAACCTACAGAGGAATGAGTAGGTTCTCTTTGATTTTATGACCCACACTGACAACTGTTTTAGTTTATTCTCAGTGTTTTCTTCAACCCCATTTCTCGCTGCAACAGAGTTGTTTTCACCAAAACATGAAAGATGTAAACCCACTGTGTTAACTTTCCAGCATCAAACAGCAGACAGACACGGTTAGAGGCTAGGTGGTGAACACAGTGCAGCACTTAGCTTGTAAAAAGTCAGATATTTCTCTCAGGAGTTGGTGGAGACCAAAAACTCATAAAGCTCAAAAGAGAGTCACCATAGATACAAGTCAGAATGAATGCAAAAGTTACTCAGTGTCTTTTGGGTGAGTAAATAAACAACTGCTCACAATGAACATCTTTATAAAGTGATAATATGTCAATGTTGAGTTGACGGCATTCTGGCAGGCTTGCAGGCTTGCAAGTATCTTACTGTTGTATCAATCAGAGTTACCATCCTCTCATCAAACTGTGACAATTTTTAAAGCAAATATCACTAAAATTAATTCACACAATCTCAAAAAAAGAAAACAAAATCATCTCAGTTCAAATAAGTAAACTCAATTATAAAGATATGTATCGATCACAGAGATAAAGCTCTACATTCCTTCCAACAGTCAATCAGACCATAGTGTTCTTTCTACTTTGTGTGCTGATATAATGCACTGAATGTATTTTACATGACAGAACATTTAATTCTGAAATCATGCAAGTATATTAGTATTAAGTATATTTTCTGTTTACATTTTATCAATAAAAGAGTATTGAGTGTCAGTGGTTGTTACAAATTGGAACCTGATGTGCAAGGTTATTTGTATTTCAGTCTCCTGCTTTCACTGTTTTTCTCTGTAAACAAGCTTAATGACTCTGTTGGTATGTGATAAGTCAACAATTTCACAATCTGATAATCTGTGATGAATAGCGTGTTTGTTGTTTGAAAACACTGGAAATGGTATGTGTATGTTATCTGACAGTGTTGTAATTCAGAGTGCATCTTTTCCATTATGGGTGAGCACATTACTTGTGATGTGATTTATATTTGTGTCATCTACCACTGCGATCAAGGCAGTGAAAATGGATCAGAGGAATTTGTGGAGTTGGCTGAGTTTTGGGCTTTCATCACATTCCTACCTGTCATCCTCACAGGAAGCATGTTTGAAAAGTGGCATGTTTATGTGAAAGCTAACAAGTGCTTACTGTCCCCACTGTGCAGGGTTTTGGTGTATTTGTTGTCTTGTACAGATGCAGGCGCACCGCTGTGACTTGTTTCCTCTTTGTCCATTAGGCTACACATTGCTGCCATGCATGATAGCAAATTCATTATCCTTTGACTACAGTAAATAAATTATCTCTTCTTTTGCCAATTTTGAAGTAACACCTGCTGAATGAATCCTATCAAATTGCACACTTCACCTCCCTTTCTTTAGCATGGAAGTCTGATTCTTGAAACACCATTTTTATTTGTGCATTGTGATCGGGGGGGTATTGCTAACACACACTGGAGAAATACGCATTCACCAGTCTTCTAAGTATGTACCAGCAACGTAGATTAGAACAAGTAGCACGGGGTTTGTTTGTCTTGGAGGTTGTTATTGTGATTTTTGTTTATCTATTTGCTCTCTTTATTTTATGGAGGGTTTTTCACACAAGCTGCTTAGAATATCAGTAGCAGGCCAGGTGCATCTGGCACATTTCACATTCTCCTCAGGTACCGGTGAAACAACCACAGCATTTCTTTCTCTTTTATGCCTTTCATTCTCCTCTCCTCATCTTCCAATATGGTGATTTTTAATCACCTAATATCATGGCACAATGAACAGATTGCCATGAGTCGCGAGTGGAGGCCACGTGAGACAAAACAAAGACCGGGAGTGGGAGAGAGGCAGCTCTGCCTCTAATTAAAAAAGTGAATCTGATCAGTGTGTGGGGGTGTGTGTGTTTGTATGTCCAATCTCCAGTGTTGTTTGTGGGATTGTGAGCTTGGATTCATGCTTATATGTATGCACCTGCATCTGGTTGTCAGCATAGCAAGCAAAGCTGTAAAAGTGGGCTGGTGAGAAAATGTACATTACGAAACTTAATCTATCACTTACAATCAAACTCCATTTTACCTCTGAAATATAATTAGGACTTCAGAACATGGGGGACAGAGCAGAATAAATCACACATGAATTGAAATGAATGTCAAAATAGATAAAAATAGCTAATTGAATTCAGTGAGTCTATAGCAATGCATGTGCCTTTGTGAGGCTGCACCTAGAAACAACAGAACTTTGAGCTAAAGTCAAATTTATATGATCACAATGACAAGGCTAGCATGCTGACTTTTAGCAGGTATAATGTTCACTATTTTAGTATGTTGTGTTAGCATGCTGACATTGACTAAGCACTGAATTGATCATAAATCATTACATGAAATAAAGATTTGACCTGATGAGGGCTCCAAATTAAATGCCAATTAAAAAACACCCTCTGGCAACACTGAATGTCAGTATGAAATTCTGTTCCAGTTCATAACAGATGAGATATTTCACAAAAAACAGCATAAACATTGACCTGCTGGTTACAATGAAAAATCACCAAAGGGCATCATCATCACCAGCATCATTAAAATTTGTCATCTGGGTACCATTAACATCTACTAAAGTTTATGGCAACTCACCCAATAGTTGTCCAGACATGTCACCAATAACCAAAACTGTCAACCTCATAGTTACACTAGAGTAAGGTCAGGGGATCACCCATTGGGTTCCTCCTCTGGGAAACATGAATGTAACATGGCAATCCATCCAGTATTTGTTGAGATATGTTTGTGTGGAGTGGTTAATCAACAGACTGACATTTCCATATTTACAGCCATGGTGCTAGAATGGCTAAAAATTATACATAATAATACTTGTATTTGTAGTTTTTACAGCAAAGGCAATTGGCCCCAGGTACAGAGACTCACTGCAGCAGATTAAGTTCCTTCCACTCCCCAGGTTTATTATTATTTATCATATAGTAGATACAGCAGACAACAAAACAAGTATTACTGCCAAGCAAGACAGGCTGAGTAACTGACTTACTAGACTCAACAGGCAACTAACAAGCAAAGAAAACTATGTAATATTCATACTATACACCACTATAAATATAAGGTCTGTAGTGAAGGGAGGCACACGCTATGAATACAGATCACACAGTCTCATGCAGTGTCTGCTGCTGAGTGCACAGATAGGAAAATATGGTGGTGACTGTGATTGAATAATTAGAAGATTCCATGTGAACAACATTGTTACATCCAACAATAATGGTTGGCCCAGTCAGAATCAGCACCATGGACAGCAACTCAACAAGCTCCTCAGTAACAGAGCAGCAGCAAAACAACACAGCAGGAAGTTACTCTAGAGTGACCCCAACAACAGTCTTATGTAATCCAATACCACACACATGGTCTAAATACTATCTTTGTCAAAGTTGCTGTTTTTAATTGCTGTGTCAACATTGTCATAATTTAATTCTGTTGTCATTCTTCAGCTTGTACTTTGTGGTGCTGCTATATTGGGTTGCATTATGGTGCGAATAAACCATGTCAAATATGTTTTGCTCTTATATATTTAAATAAGAATGACTAAATGATAACCTATTTTCAATAGAAAATAGTCCAATACAACAATCATGGCAGTAGTAATTAGAACATTGATACAGATTTTATATCTTTATTATTTAAAATGTTCCTTGTAATAAAACATATTTTCTCAGAGTGCACATGCTATCCCTTTTTTTAATTTCAATATTGTTTTAAAATGGTTTATCTCTGGCAAGCATAATTAATAGGCCCAAATATCAAATAGCTGATTCAAAGTTTCCCACTCCTTCCGGTCACCTGACCTTCACAGCTGCCTGACTTACCTGTTCCCCATCTACTCATTAACTCATATTATACACTATACTATAAACTATGCACTATAAGTGACCAGTTGCACATGTTTGGCAATTTTAAAGCCAAACCACTTTTCAAAGAGCTGTATTTTCTCAACTTCACTAACAGCTTCATCAGGCAGCATTCACTGAGTATGTTTTATTTTATTTATTTATTTATTTTTATTTTTAAATTTTTTTAGAAGACACTGGGACAAGAGGCTAAAAGGACACTGCCTGTTTGCTCAGCAATGGTCATTTGCTGCTCTAATGTGTCATAACAGCTTAGCTGGCTTATTACTCTGATTAGATAAAGTCTTAATCATTGATGTTTCCTTTAATATCATCTCCACTGAACCTGTTTTTGAGCACTTCAGCAGGTGTTTGCCTTTGAAGGAACTTATCTATCCTAACTATAATGTAATACTAATCTACTTCTGATCAAGTCACTTTATCTTTCTTCAGTTGGTAATTTATATAGCTTGCTGGTACAAGAAATCGCTGTGCAATAATGAGATGCAGCCTAATAAATGATGGAAAACAGGCATCAACTTTTGTAGAATTAGAATTAGCTGTGATGGCCACACCTGCATTTTGACTGTGTTCTGTAGTAAATTACTAGATAGTGTTAAGAGAGGTTTTAAAATTGAAGCAAAAAAAAGCAGAGACTCACATTAATTCTACTTCCAGATGTATAGTGGCACCTATTGCTAACAGTTTATCATACAAGTGCAAGCTAGAGCAGGACAAAGCTGAGCAATCCATTTACTGAAACCCAAGAATATAAAAGAAAATAAAGTCATAGCTTTATACAAACTTTCTATTCATTTACAGCAGGTAAATAAATAGAAGTGAAATACAATGCACAATGTTTGAGATATAGCAGTACAGTTTGAAAGTAATGACCCAGGCCAGCTAGAGTTAAGGTGCCTTTCTTTACCTGAGACACAGCAGGAAGAAAGCCACAGTAAGACACATCTATCATTTGGCTGTCTAGAGAACTTGTAGGACTCTCTCTCTTTTTTGATCTCATGTAATGCAAATCAAAAAAGAACAGCTGTATGTGTGTGAAAGAGAGACAGAGTGAACTGGAGAAAAAACATGGTTATGGGGTTGTTTAAGGCTGGACTGAGATGAGATTTATTATCTTGATTTTCATTTTTCCATATACCTGGACCACAAAAAAATCCACTGTTGTATTAAATATATCCTATTTCTGTGAGATCACAATCAGCGTCCAGATAATAAAAAACTTAACTGATGATAGGCTATTACAAAAGCAATATGTACCAGAGCCAGTGTCTCTCTCTGGATAGTAGAGTTGATCTCACAGATAGAGTTCCAATCTGTGTCTGATGGCATCATGTCAGATTGCTTTAATACCAGGCCAAAGATCAACTCTTCCAAATGTGTTCTACACTATCACACAGTGACACCATATTGTTTACAATTCATTTTGGTAGAAAAATGTAACACCATAAGCTTCTTCAGCATATCAGGCAAAATGTATATCTGAACAGAGTTGGTTAGTTATTTAATTTTTCCTCATCTAAGCATAGCACCTACAGTATGGTTAATGCAGCTACAATCAATATTTTTTATAATACAACAAGCAAATGTGAATATGAAGGGGGTTGCTCAGAGTGATGTACCTGCAGTACCCCCACAACTTTTTGTTTCATTACATTTTAGTTGACTCACACTTCTCATAACGTCCTTTTCAGCTGCAGGAGAGCTGCAGGGATTAATGAAGTCATTATAGGATTCTTGTCACCACCATATAAAACTTAACTCCCTCTAATAATTGTTCGTATTTTCAGCCTGAACCAAAATGGTGGACTGACATTGCCATCCCTACAGCTTCACTGGTAGAATAGCTAAGAATGTCTTCAGTGCTCTGATATGATGTGTTGTCTCTTAACTTTTTCTCTAAGCCAGGATTCAGAAGCAGGAACTTGTCATGACTTCTCTTTTGACTTGTGGTGTTTTGGACTATATTTTGCCATGTTCTCTTCTGTAAATATTTGACCATATTTACAGTATGAGCAGTAGAACTTTTCCCTGTGGATACAGTGGTCACTAATGGAGTAAGAGCAAAGATTTCTTCAAAAAATGATCAATGTAACACACTGCTCTATCTTTCAGCTCTATTTACCATCAGGGAACAAAAGGGTTTCATCAGCAACATTTTAAATGTGAATCTAATGAATCCAACAATGTTAATAATTGAATCATATGAGTGCATTTATGTAGAATCACACATTAAAAATGCTGGCAAACCTGCATCATTTTTCATGATGGCACCATCTATTTAAGCTAAATGTATCTGTCTCGTGTAATATTTGTGGTCAATTTTGTGTTGAATCATCAGCATTTAAACACTGAAACTATTTTTTATTCTTCAATCGAAGATAGCCCCAGAATTAATAGCTGTTTGCTGAACTGATTGACATTGTTGGATCGACTGTGTGGGAGAAACTGAAAAAAAAACAAACAAAAAAAAACTCATACTAAAAGAAAATATCAGAAAAAGTACTTCTGAGCCTTGTGTTTTGTGTAATGTAAAATGTAATGTGCTATGGCAACACAATCTGAATGATGTGTGTAATCTACTCACAGCTCTTAGGTTCAAAGGAAAAATAGGGCAGGAAAGAGGAATCTTATTCAAAAATTCAAAACTTTTAGTTGCACGTGTCACCACCAGATGAAGTTTCTTGCCTGTCATGGTAGCAACGGACACAACTTAGCTCTTCAATATAAGATGCATAAACTATAACTAAATGAACTTAAAGTAAATCAAATGTTGAAAATTACATTTTATTGAGAAGGGTAAAGGAAGATTGTAATAAAAAAAAAGACAAAAGAAAATGTTATTTATGACAATTCAGCCTCCATAAATATTCACAGTCAGATTATTTCAAATATGTTGTTGTGTTGTATAAACTTACATCTTTAACAAAGAAAATGGAAAATTCAAATCAAAACGTTTGACCGCAACTTGGACTGAGGACTTGCCATTCATATTTAGTCACAGAAGTCTTTGAGGCTAAGTTTGAAGAGGTTTCAACATAAATACCTTAATTTTCTACAAGGGGCACCATAGACATCAAGAGGTACATGTTGCTAAAGAAAAATAAAAGCTTTTGAGACCAATCTACCACCTTTGACTCTGCTGCCATATTTTTGTTTTCTCTCTCTCTCTCTTTCTCTCTCTCTCTCTCTCTCTGTCACTCACACTCACACTCACACACATACGCACAGTGAAAAAAAATTTTTTTGAAACTTCCACCCACATGTTTTAGTAGGAGGGCAATACTTATGTATGTATGTACTTGGGCCAGGATGAATACATTTTTATTCTCATTCTGCACACATCGACATGAGCACACACACACCAAATTTTGAAAGCAAGAGAGCAACTGCTGTGGGCTTCAAAGAAAGAAAGAAAGAAAGGGCTAAAAGCGAATGTGAATGAGGCAGAACCTGAGCATGGAAAGAGAGAAAGAGACTAAAACAGCAGAGTGGAGTGTAATGGTGGTTTTATGCATAGCCTATGTCTGCACTCTGTCACATTATGTATCAGCATGTAAAAGAAACTGTGAGTGACCATTGTTATTCCAAGTAGCTATTAACTATAGTCCATCAAGAGAGCACTTGACTTAATGCATCCCTGTGTAATTTTACCCTGTGTTTAAGTATAATGACAAGCTGTGATCAGCTAAATAAATTCATGCTCAGGAACAGCTGGAGGGGCACACAGGCACACAGGCTACAGGAACCACTAACCACCAAAACTGTTTTAGTGAGCCACAACACTATCTGAAAGTCTATTTGAATACCATTCTTGCATTATAAATCCTATCATTTGCTGTTACATTAATGATGGAGTTGATGGTGACTGCCTCAGGCGGTGCTGCAGAGTTTGCCATTAGTCTAGTCCAGCTGGGATGAAATCAGGTGAAAGTGATATTTATGATCCTCCATTTCTATTTGACTCATGCTCCTCAGTCCAATCGGTGGTAAATCAGACACAGCAGGTGGTGGCAAGAGAAACAAAAATAGGTTTTCCTGAGTGTAATACTTGTAATTATGCTGAATTTACTGGCTTTTACTTTGTTTTCCCATGTTATTAGGGATATAATGGCACGACTTAATGGTCTAGACTGAAATATCTTAATGCTATTAGAAGCATTGGCAGGAAAGTTTACATAGATATATTCCTGGTGCTCAGAGGATGAAGCTTGCTGGTGATCTGCTGACTTTTCCGCTAGCCCTACCAAGAGGTTGACATTTTTGTTTTTTAGTGAATTTGACAACCATTAGATAATTACTTATTCACAGCCCTTCAGGATGAATTGTGGTAACTTTGGGGGAACTGGCAAATGTTAGGATGATAACAAGCTAAACTAAGATAATAAGTCGAAAGATTTTATCAGCTCAACCTTAGCATGTTAGCATTGTCACTGGGAGCATGTTAGATTTCTGATATCAACATTCAGTTCAAAGCAGTACTGTGTCCTGCTGGTTGAACCTGCATGCTCCAAGCCCAAGGACTTTACATTGCAATGACACAAAAATAAAAGTGGCGTGTTGAGGCAGTTTTACAAATACAAAACTTTCATGGATTTAGAAACTCTAATACAAGGAGTAATAACTGACCTTGTTTGCAGATGGAGGTGTCTTGTGAAAAGTTTTGCAGGCGTTTCTTTGATAATGGTGGTCTATTGGGAAGATGCTTTTTGGGCCACAGAGGATTTTTATTGTAGCATCACCAGTATCCCGAGACAAGTTAGCGGCAAGGCAGCGCTGTATACAGCTCTCTTAATACATCCATGGTACAGTCTCACAGAAGCGCTAATGGGGCTGTAGACCCTTAGTCTTGATATGGTACATATAGTATGTTAAATAGCAGATAATACAGTAAAATGTAATTATACATTGTGTATATCATGATAGTTTGTCTTTGGTTTTGCAGTGCCTCATTTTATCATACAACACTGGATAGTATCGTATTATCATATTACATGTTACATGTTACAACACTGTATGTACTTCCTCCAGCCTAGACAAACACTTGTGTCATTCACCTTTTCTCTCTCTTTCTCCTTCCCTATTCACCTTTTTATTCTAAGCAAATCTGTTTCTGGCACACAGTCCATGCTTCACTCGACTGGATTACCTGCCAGCACCAGCTGCCAAAAGTGTACAAGCTTTTAACACTGTGACTCAATTGGCTGGTTTCCATGCCTTTTAAACACACACATGCACACTTATGCACTAAAAAGACACACACATGCACACACATGCGAATGCGTGCTATCCTCAACAGCTGCAGTGAGATTTGTGTAAAATCAACACCACAGCTTTCCACCACACATTATCTATCAGCTGAAGTTTCTCTACCTTGTTCAGCTGTATAAGGTGATTATATGATTAAGACATTTTACTGAAAGAGAATAAAAGACAGCAAGAAAATGAGAAAAGGACCTGAGATTTCTTGACTATATGAGCAACAAAATTGCACTTTGTATAATGAAAGGTGCAAGACAAAGTAACACATAATCAAAGAGACAAAACAAGAGACACAAACAGACACATGTGCTGCAAATACTTACAGCATCAAATACAGAAATGCACTGCAAATACACATAACACAAGCAAATACAGAAATGTGCCTTAAGTAGCACAGAAGACAACATAAGCATTTCTAAGGGACAGAAAAAGTGATGGACCCAGCTGGGACGTGTTGTTGTTCAATGCTTCAACTTCTGATGTTAGAATAAACCAATAATAATAATGATAATCATTTAGCCTATTTTCCAGCACCATGAACAAGCAGTTGACTTAAATAAATTCAAAAATGACAATGCATTGAATGACAGACATGTCCCAGCTGGATTCATCACCTGAAAATGCTTCATTGTTATTTATGCGGCAGGCCATATTATCAGCATATGTGTGTGTGTGTGTGTGTGTGTGTGTGTATATATATATATATATATATATATATATATATATATATATATATATATATATACTTATAGAACTTTTCTTGCACTTAACGTTGAGGCTACACACATGAAACAGGAGGAGAAGAGAAACATGACAACAAATGACAACAAAATGCCACAGACTCTCATACTGAGCTAAAATGAAATGCATGTGCATAAATTAGGTAAACAAGAGAAATAAAATATTTCATTGATGCCATTTTATCACCTGAGACTGGTGTTCAGTTGGTTGCAATTTGCTTTTTGTATTTCTCCTTACACAGACACATCTGGGGTGAAGAATAACATGCACATTCAGGAGAGTCTTGGGTAAAGGTGCACTGTCATAGAACTCCATATGTAGGTGTTCAATGCACAAGCCTCAGTTGAGTAAGTTGCTATTGCAAAGATATATATTATTTTATCTGCGGCGTCATGCTGCTGTTAACTTTTTTGCACTGGTATTTTATTTTTTAATCAAAAAGTTCCCATACTTTCCTGTCTGTCAGCATGTTTTCCAGGTGAATGTAGGACCAAACAGAGAAATGTGTGGAAACTCCTTGTCAGTGTGGCCTGATCCTACTGGTAGGAGACAAAGCACAGTAATGAGCACAGAGGTCAGCAATTTCTATTTCTGTGACTTTGCTCACACACAAACAATGCACCCACACATCTACGCGCACACACACACACACACACACACACACACACACACACACACACACACACACACACACAGACTAAATGACAAGCACCTCTGTTCCTTAGGCCCTTTTTCAAACCAGAGTTTTGTTCCACTTTATTTTCTGCCAGTTTCAATATTATGCTACCATCAGCGTTGGTAGCATTTTTTTTCTTTTTTCTTCACTCAAGCTCTGACTGACAGTCTACCTCGTGAGGCTGCCTGGCAGAGTGGAGTAATCAGGGAGGCAACGGACATGTCTCTCTTACACAAGCAGGACTGGTTTTGTTTGCTAGACAAGAGACATTGGAAAAGAAAAGGATTGTCTGAGAGGGGGGGGGGACTATAGGCAGACATCAGTAATGTGAGAGGAAGGATCACATCTCTCTTGCTTGGGTGCACACAAGGATGGTCTTAAATTGAAATACCACTTTCACCATGCAACAATAATTCATTTGACACAAACACCTATATATATATATATGCCTATAATATTCCCATTGTTATTAGGCTGTTTTAATTGTATACCTTTGTGTGGATTACACTGAATATATTCTGAAAAAGGACTGTTGGTGTCAGAAAGTTTTTACCAGGTTCATGGAGTTGCATGATGTAGTTCAAAGTGAGATTCATGTTTTGAATCATACAGATTGAGTATTTATCTTTCCTGTTCATTTTTCTTCATGGACACAGTTGTTTCTTCATGGATTACAGGGAGCAAAGAGATTTGGAAGATAAATGTTTAAAGTATAAATTTCAGATAAACACACCTCACGGCCAAAAATATATGGATAAATAAATAAAGTATGTGGACAGCCAAATATTACACCCATGCGTGAACATCTCATTCCAAACCTATGGGGTATTTTGTATTTACATATTAGTTTTTATAGGGACAAGTAAGGTCCAATGCCATATAAGTTGCAAATGTTTGTTTATATAAGTCAAATTAGGTTTTGTTGATTGAACACTAGGTTTGCTAACTCCTGACTCCAGATGACTGTTGTTGATGTCATTAGCCCGGGGGGGTTCACATTCTGTACATTTTCCAACCTACGCTGTGAATGTTTGAATGATGTTTTAAATATGGTCAAGAAAAATACACTTGTGTGTGTTATTGGTGTAAATCAATGCATTTGTTCATAATTGTAACATGAGGATGTGAAAATATTGTAAGACACAATACATAAATGCAGATAATTCCAAAGACTTCACTTACGTTTTCTCTCTATCGTATAATCTTATGATGTAATGATGTAATGTGGTTTATATTACATAAGTTTCCCATGTCAAATGTCAATACAACTTTACAACTGTACAACAACTTTAATTGATTCTTTCATTGAAAAACAAACGTCGTGTTTGTTGAATGAAATGTTGAATAAAATAAACATGGCGTTAGGTAGCTTATATATGATTCACCAGCTAGCTAGCTACTGTTTAAACACATTTTGATTCATTTTTGGTCATTAAACTTCAATACCTTTTATCAAATATATTTACCCCTTTAATATCATCCAAACCGACTTGACTGGCTCAAATGCAGTAGCATGGCTGTAGTGAGCGGGATTCTAGAAATTATCTGTGCATGTGATGGAGGAACACGCAGAGCAAGGGAGAAATTCAACTCAATTTGAATTAAATCTGGTAGTCTTAACCAAGATTATGCAAATTTCCAGTTAATTCCTATAAATTCCTTTTAATGCCCATTTATTCCCGTTAATTCTGGTGGAAAGTTTCCAACATTGAAAATTCCAGGAATTTTGCAGTCCTAATCAACATTGAAATGAGTGAAGTTGCATCCTGTCTCCAAGCATCCTCATGATGATAGAGAACACGTCATGGTACGTGTGTCTGAAGCCTGTGAGAGTTACAGTCTAGTTAGTCTAGTTACAGTAAGAGTATGGCAGAGGACTTGAGATAACCTCCTGAAAGACTCACAGCCTTCACTTCACTTCATGATTCTCATAGAAGCATAAATAATTTGCCAGTGTACACACAAGCAAGCACACATTCACATACGTACACTTGTGAAGGTACATATGAACATAGACCTTTCAACACTTGACTTCACAACTAGAAACACTTTTAACATATTTGCTTTTAAAATTAAAAGCAGGATTTAGCACTGACCTTGAATTGCATTGCCAGGCAGGCACCAAAAGCAGTTTAGCAAAGAGGAGAAAGGAGAAAGGACAAAGTGGTATACTGACCAAAGCAAGGAGTCCTCATCTGTATGTTTCACCTAGCCCTCATAACAAAGCAAAACAACACCTTATTTCATAAATAACATCTTGTTTGCCACTGATAAAGCAAATCATATTCTCTCTCCCAACAAATGTGGCTCCCAAATCTAATAAACCTCTCCTAACCTTTCTGTTTTTTTTCCTCTTCTTTCATTCTTTGCTTTCTGTCTTTGTGACCCACCTCCCTCTCATTTGGATCCATGGTGCCTCTTTATTGTCTAGATAAGTCGTGGCTGGCAGGATTTTTTTTTCAAGCACAATGCACTTTTGTTATGAAGGTGGAGGGATTAGAGTTTGAGATTAGCTGATATCATCTCTAACTCTTAGCTGAAAGAGCATATAAGGGCTTGGAAAAAACAATCACTTTCCCTTGCTTCCCAACTGCAAACTTTTAAGTTTTGAGAAACACTGTCTCTCAGCTCCTCCCTCTACTGCTGTTGACATTTCTACATTTGATTTAAATAGAGTTTCTTTGAATCCATCTGCACGTCAAAAGAAGACTTTACAATTGTAGAAGTAGAGCTCAGAATCCAGACAAACACAGATCAATCCAATCTACTACTTGCTGTGATTTGTGTAAGATAAGGGGTTTTGGTTGTTTAGCAGGATTTGGACTCTCCAGAACCATGTTTCGTTGACAGGGTTTAATAGGGGTCAGGGGCTTTAAATGTCCAAGTGCTGTGGAGTTATGATGTTCTTCACGTCGTTATCGCTATCAATCTGGGTTTGATAGACTAGAGACTGACAAAGAGAAGGAGACAAAGAGATAGAAAGAAAAACTGGATGAGACAGTGTGTGTGTTTGTGTGTTCATGTAGTACTCTTCTGGCTACCTGATTCGCACTTCCTCTTATGATCTTATTCCTGTTTTTTGTCTCCCCCATTTTCTGAGAAAAACATCCTTGTTCCCCAAGCACTGCTCTATCTCTATGGCTATCTCCCTCCAGATGAGCAGCCAGAACTAGCCAAACTCCCAAAATTGAATCCTTAGGAATTTAGATTTTCGTTTTTCTCCCTCCTGCCTGAGGTCTGGAGGATGTTTGCTTTGCCAGTATCTCCTGGCCAAAGACAGAGCCTGAGCTTATGTAAATAATGACAAAGAGGTAATAGAGCTTTAAATTCACCACTCAATAATGGAAATAGAGAAAAGGCCCTTGATAAAATAGCAGAGTAAAAGAAAAAAGGGGATGGTGGTGCTTTTAAACTCTCTTCCCTTTTCCTCTCTTTCTACTGTTAGATCCAACAAGTGTCTTTTTTATTTTTTTTATCTTCTTTCTTTTTGTATGGAGAATGACCTTGAATTACTTGAGTGAATTGAGGAGGAGAGGGGAGCTTTAAAAGGTGCACTTACCGAGCATTTGGGCAGTTTCAGAGCTGCACACATGCTCTCACACATATATACCAGCTGTCTCCCTGCCATCTCCATGTCCCTGTCACATCCCCCTTGGACTGAAGAAATTGTTTTCTCATGTTTTCCCTTTCCTCTGTTTTCCTCTCACACTTCTCCCCCTCTGTGCATCCCTTCCTTTTTTTCCCCCTCTAATTATTTAGCAAGCGAGGGGGCAATCTGCTCCCCCCGTCGCTGCTGCTTGAGTGCCCATTAGAGGGAACGCGCTTCATCTTTCTAATGAACTGATCACCTTAAATGAGATGAAAACTCTCTGGCTTTTCCTCGTGTGTGGTGGGGGGTGGGTGGAGTGGGAGGGAGGGGCAGGGATGAAGGAGATTTAGGGGACAAAAACGGGAATACAAGAATTCATTGGAATAAAGAAATAAAAAGAGACGAGTGGCCGTGAGAGTGAAGTAGTTACCCGTCATCAGGTTTGGACTGCCTGATTTACTCCCACCCTCTTTCTGTCTTTCCCATCCTCAAACACAACAAGTATGCTCCAGTGCTCTTGCTTTTCTACTTCTAATGGTAGTTACTCCACAGTTAGACACTCACTGATTGCTGCGGAATACAGAGTGAAAGCTGAACATCCAGGTTCTGTCTCAACAGTAAGAAACCCTCATTCAAAATCCAATTCACATTTGTAGCAGCACTAGTAAATACAACTGTAGCCTTGAAGCACAGCCTCTCTCAAAGAGGACAAAGAGGATTGGATGCTGCAGATGTTAGACAGCAGAGATGACATGACATATTCAAAACTCGACGAATGCCTTAAAGAGACAGATTTGGTGAACTGATTTTGACAGGTTAGAGAAACCAAGTGCCTTACTACTACACTTGAATATTTACACTCAAGTAGTTATGGGAATATTTTTTTCTGTGCTCACAAAGTTAATAGGATTAATGATTGCAATATGAGTGCCATCCAGTCAAATACTGAAACATTTCTAATGGGTTAACTCCAAATTTACTGCAGAAGAGATGATGTGAACCCATGGGTGGTGATCAATAGCAAGAGTTTGAATTGCAATCACTGCAGAAAATGGATGACGATGCATAGTGACAAGGAATGGGAGGATTGAGAGATGATGTGAGAAGAGGGACGAAAGGGAGGGAGGAAAGAGAGAGAGAGAAGAGGAAGAGAGGAAAAATGGTCCTGTCCCCAGGTTTGGGTTAGAAACACTTATAACTCAGGACCATAGATTATGACAGTCCAATCTTCTGGGCTGCTGCCTGAAAAATAACCACAAGCACCCTGCTGCCACACACACAAAAACACATACAGAACACAAAGCAGCGGGAGATGGGGATAAAGTGGAATGTAGAGAAATGAGGGGCCAGACAAGGGAGAAAAAGTGGGAGGCAATGGAAATGAAAGAAGGATATGGATGTATGCAGAAAAGGTTGAAGTGAAATGAGAGCAGAAACTGTAAGCAGGACTGATGAGAGCG